>NC_092271.1:12662595-12812595 GCF_036320965.1 Panulirus ornatus | reverse complement strand
ACTTAATCCACCAACGTTCAACGAAGTAAAACCTGAAGTCCGACTTAACCCTTGACTTCATCTCCTCGGGTACGGTGACTTCATCACTTGAGTACGTCACTAAGCTTCTTGAGTACAACTCAACATCTTGCGTGCGAAGACTTAATCCCCTTGAGTGCGACGACTTAACCCCCTTCCGTCAAAGATAACCCCAATGAGAACGACTCAATTGCCTTAAGCGCGAGTCATCGTGCTCAAGCAAGGGTTGGTGTGCTTGCCTGCCTGAGACCCAGGTGGCACACACACACACACACACACACACACACACACACACACACACACACCCATCCCTCGCCTCATTACGCCACACCATACCTGGCCGTGTGTCGCCCCAGGCCCCGAGCATCATCAGTCTGCCTCACTTGTGGAGGAGGATGTGCGCTCAGGCACCACCAACACCAAGAGGACTTCCGGAGCGGCGGGCCCGGGGCTGCTGGGCGGACCAAGGCGCACACAACACCTCCCTTCCTCACCTCCCCCACCGAACATAATATTTCCTGCCCACTAGCACCAGAGATAGAACCATGTTCTCCCGTGTAGTTAAGTGAGGCTGTTCATGGTGACTGTTCGAAATGGCAAGCATTCAGATTCAAGTAATCAAATTGCATTGTGACGTCAACATATCTTAGATATTTTCTATGTGAGAAGACCCAGGAGGCGTGGGTGAACATGGCCTGATTTGCTTCGTGGGGAAAAAAAAAAAAATATACGCGTCAGGGTCAGGCCGGCCGGCACGCCCAGCCTTACGCGGAAGGGAAGACTGTATCAGCCTTCTGCCTCGTCAACCGGTACAGCAGGGAGTACAGTATGTGTAGCAGTCCCCTGGCTGGAGGCTCCACTCCCCGATCATTACAGTACCGAAAGTTAGGTTTACACTATCACACACACACACACACACACACACACACACACACAAGAGACGGGGGCGCCCCACCAGCGTAGGATTCCCTCCCCGTCCCGTACAAATATGTAATCACACACGTGACCTCCCTTCCAACACTGCGTAAACTCAAGTCTTCAAGGTGCAATGGTTAACATTGCAACACACCAATCTGACAAGGCTCAGGTTCGAGTTCCGAAGAGGGCAGCTGATTCAAGAGCCAAACCAGCCATTCATCTTGGCCTTTGCGCTAAGTCAGTGACTGCGGTAGTTAGTACAAGTCACGGTTAAGACATGATGTATACTCAAGGTTGAGAGACGGGACAACATGAGCGTACAACTCCCGCCCCGTAATGCACAAACTAATCATTTAATATATAGTGATAACACACACACACACACACACACACACACACACACACACACACACACACACACACTCCTGGGTCCCTCGGGGCTCATTGGTTTGACCAGTTACCAGATGAAATCATATCATACCGGAATATGTTCACTGGTGGTCATGCAACCCAGAGTGACAGAGCATGCAATGTGTTGCAAACACAAACAAAATGCAGCAATATTCAGACAAATATCTTATGGAACCTAACCATGGGAAACGTACACTAATGAATACCAGAAGACGTAAATGGATGACGTTGCAACCACAATATCACAGTTGCCAGTCTACGGTAAACACTTCTAAATGATCTTAGGCCGAATTCGTCATGAGTAAAGGATCGTCAGACCAGCAAACTATACTTTCCCTTGAGGTACACAATCAGGATGTATTCACGATACATACAAGGTGTGGCCGAACCCAAGCCCATATACACCTCACTAGCTTGGTGTCCTTACTTGAGAAACCATAAAAACACCTATGGAATTCAACGGAATTCAGAGAAGATGGTGCACTTCATGGCCGCACACTGGAAACGCCATCACTTTCACATTTGTTTCTCGTTTTCCTCACAGACTCCCCCCTCAGAGGACGCAGACAATAGATCATCAGCTGAGGCAAAAACATTACATGGCATCCAGCTTAAGCAATATCCTGACTCTACTAACACTGGATCAAAGCAAACTTTAAGGAAAATGGGAAGAAAACAGTTCCTTTTGTAATACCACTAACGGGGTGAAACACAGCCAATTGTGTCTGTGAACAAAGCCAAAATCAAGTCATGTTGGAAGAATATCAGCCACCTTAACCTTGACTGGACGCACAAAGAAAATGATGCCGCTGCAGAGGTCTCAATCCAGTGACAACACGTGCCTCATAAAGAAAAACCATGCACTATAAGCAACAGTAGAAGGTTACTTCATCTATGATGGCCCCCCCTGAAAACAGTTGGATCCCAAAAAAACTGTCATTACGACAAGGAGTTGAAGTATCTAACGTTTACATAAGACGTTTAATCTTCACTGCAGATGGCAATGTGGTGCTGACTAAGACTAGGTACAATCTCATTGTCTTGTGTTCCCATACACTTGTACTCGGCAACTCGAAAAGATTGCTGGACACAAAACTATGAGAGGGGCTCAGTGTGTACACGTTTTCGCAGATTTGTTCACACCAGCAAGCACATTTCGTGATAAATAACGTTCCTGTTTTGAACACTGCAGTTCTCTGAAGACACTCTTCTATTCTCGCTTGGATGAGCATCGAGTTAAGTGTAAGAGTCCGACAACAAAGCTGGAGAACGAAAAAGGCGTTGGGTACCACTCCAGGTCCATTGCGACCCCAGTCAAGGACGACAAGCGATAATGACGAAGACAATAGTGACGTGATCCAAAATATGAGACCCTGGCCACAGACGCTCAAAAATTACGTCTTCGCAGAGCAACACAGATCCTCAGATAACACCTACTTCTACCTTGAAAATGAAGCTTCGATGGAGAAAATATCTTTGCACTGTACGGGGAGGAAGTTCCTGGCGCCCCATCTCCAGAACCATCTACATTATCAGTGGAGGGAATACTTGCTGGCTCAGCAACTGAGGACCACATACTACAGACCAAGAGGCGTGAAGCGTGTCGATGCTCTGCTTTCCTTGTACTAAAACTTAGCAAAGCTCACAAACGAAATGCTGATGCTACAGCAAGCACCTGCTGTCGTCACGAGAGGGACCATGAAACTATTATCGATCCTGCTCGAAAATTCACTTGGTAACAACAGAGTAAAGATTGGAAGCTATGATTCTTTTCATAACGCAGTGTATCATTTTTCAGTCAAAATGCAGCCAGTCAAAAACTGTGTGACAAATCTAAGAGAGAGGAAGTTGTATGCCCTCGGGAACACCTTAAGCAATATCTTCCCAAGCTCGGCCGTCGACATCATCGAACATAATTTCAAGTTCAGTGACATCATAAGACCATCATTCAGTTCACGGTGAAGGCATTTGTCTCATGCAGCTACCGATCACAGAAGCCACCGGCACTCTCAGGCACGTACCATGTGGGTATATCGATGTATTGTCTCAAATATACGCGGTAACGTACGTCTTCTCACGACACAAAACACACAATCGTCGCTTTAACTTCGGCCACAATAGCATCCTCAACCTGATCACGAACCACTTCATCTGGGCGTAACGATTGTCAACAACATAACGAGTGAAAAAAAAAACGTAATTTCCAGATGATGTTGCCCTGTCTTACGTAGCATATCACACACATATAACACGGATATATCCCAACAGATCAACATGGCTCTGTTACCGGTCTTTTTAAACGTAAACTCTCCCGCTGAACGAAAGACAAGTGCAAGCGGGTGTAAAGGATCCACCGCTCATTGCTTTTGCACAGCGCACCCACTGGGATCTACCCGCTACCTTAAGAGAGCAAACTCGTTGTGGTTTTACTTAGACTTTACACTGCAGTGGCGGCCATCCAGCTTCTGCCTGACTCCCCTGGTGGTAATGGTTGGAGCAAACCACCTCTAGTGCAGGCACTGTACCCGTGTTACACCACAGCTGTATCTGCCCTTCCTCTAACAGTCACCACTGGCGTAAGCAGTGTCCTTGTGTTACATCACTGCTTTAAATGTATTTTCTCAAGCAGCCATCACTGGTGCAGGGACTGTGTCTGTATTACATCACTGCTATAAGAATCTTTCCTCAAGCAGCCATCACTGGTGCAGGCACTGTGACTGTGTTACATCACTGCTATAGGTGTCTTTCCTCAAGCAGCCATCACTGGTGCAGGCACTGTGTCTGCGTTACATCACTGCTGTAAGAATCTTTCCTCAAGCAGCCATCACTGGTGCAGGCACTGTGACTGTGTTACATCACTGCTATAAGAATCTTTCCTCAAGCAGCCATCACTGGTGCAGGCACTGTGACTGTGTTACATCACTGCTATAGGTGTCTTTCCTCAAGCAGCCATCACTGGTGCAGGCACTGTGTCTGTGTTACATCACTGCTGTAAGAATCTTTCCTCAAGCAGCCATCACTGGTGCAGGCACTGTGTCTGTGTTACATCACTGCTGTAAGAATCTTTCCTCAAGCAGCCATCACTGGTGTAAGCGATGTCCTTGTGTAATATCACTGCTACAGACCTGTCCTTCCTCATGTAGCGGAACTACAGTGTGTATCTAGCATGAAATAGTGTAAGGAAACTATATGATAAAACTGAAGTGGGTTATGTGCAGATGGCTTCCCATCCCGTAATTAAAATTATGGAGACCACAGCTGACATGGAGGAAATCTTCAAGTCACAGAAAAAGCAGACTGAATTGAAGGTCTAACATTTCAATACACATAGCAGAGGCAACGGAGTCGACACACAAGAGGTGTGTGTTGGAAGCCCGAAATACACCATCAAGTTGTTTCACAGTTGGTGCCTTTGACAGTTGCTTGGCGACAGAAACACTTGGCAGAGTCACACTAGTCTTATCCATACGTTCGCACATCTGAGGTAATGCGAAAAATGCACTCTCGCAAAGTGTCCATGACGCAGTGGATATATTGGGCGGTGACTAATTTCTTATAATTCTCCATATGAAAATGATCTCCCGCAAGGTAAAAACACGGCTTCAGATGCAAGGAAAATGCTTCATCAAGGGCGACGTTCTTTTTCTTCGGAGTTGTATCTGGTTTTCATTAAGCATAAAATTATGTTCAGTATGTTTAACATGGTACACTTGCTAAAGACGATGCTTGGTGCCATATTGGGCGGCGATGATAGGCACGTAACAATGTCCTATTAGGCAGGAGTAAGGCGTTAACCCTCATCAGCACACCTGTGAAAAGTTACGGGGTGTGGCTCAAGCCTGACGTAACACGACCATCACAGTGAGCTGTGAAGTGAAATTCCAAGCAGCACTTGCGCTAATTTAGCTTCACATGCAATATCCTTTACAAGTTCACAAGAGGTATTCTTATCATTTAACTCGATTGTCTTATCTTTTAAACACTCATTACACATCTGAGAAACTCCGGATCAGTATATCACTGCCGCTACATACTTCGTCTGTATCTGTTTCCAAATCAGGGGTGATATACTGATCCAAGGTTTCTGGTTGACAGTTAAATGAAACATGAATTGATTACGAGACAAGATACACAATCGAGAAAGTCACTGGGGTCTGGGCAGGCAGGCCCAAGGTGTGCTAATGAGGATCAAGTCTCTTGAATACTTATCTTCCCACCTCATCTATCTGGAAATATAAGTATTTCCTACCACAACCTATCAACGCGAGGTTGTACACCGGCAGACAGCTTTACCCTATAACCAGAGTTTACCCATATGGAGTCGCTTGGTATTTCGGCAAGAAGAACACTTGGCAAGATGTACTGGATCGTTACAGACTCCACCAAACATACTCTTGATACCATGTAGCTCGATGTATGAGCACTCATCAGCCGTACACTCTGGGACGATAACAACACCTGCAGGTGCTTGGACAGGCGTGAGGAATTCTATCTCGCGTGACCTGCAAAGTCCCAGAGAGCGTACATCCCTCCCTCCTCCACCACCACCACCACTACACACATCATAACCACGGAATCTAATCATATTCGCGAGCCGTTTGAAATTCGTTTCATCAAACCGTTAAGAAGATTACCTCCGGAGAACATTTTGCCGGCGTCAGCTGCCGACGCGTGGGTTAACACGACCCAGAGGTGGCGGCGGTGGAGGCCCACCATCGTGGTTCCTCATATCACCGCCGCGCCGGCTGACTCAGGAAATTACTCACACATCACATTCACCTTCCTCTACCATGAATCCCTGATGGATTCATTTTTTTTTTTCACTGTATGAAGAAGGACGTCGAAGTTCAAGAAATATTTAATTCATTAAGGAAATGAAGCCATTGCTGTAAGGAACCTGGCATAATTATCGTATAAATAAATGATTGTCATTTCATGTGTGGCGGGGTATATATATATATATATATATATATATATATATATATATATATATATATATATATATATATATATATATATATATATATATATATATATTTGGTAAACAGAGAAGAGGTAGTAAAAGCTTTGCGGAAGATGAAAGCCGGCAAGGCAGCAGGTTTGGATGGTATTGCAGTGGAATTTATTAAAAAAGGGGGTGACTGTATTGTTGACTGGTTGGTAAGGTTATTTAATGTATGTATGACTCATGGTGAGGTGCCTGAGGATTGGCGGAATACGTGCATAGTGCCATTGTACAAAGGCAAAGGGGATAAGAGTGAGTGCTCAAATTACAGAGGTATAAGTTTGTTGAGTATTCCTGGTAAATTATATGGGAGGGTATTGATTGAGAGGGTGAAGGCATGTACAGAGCATCAGATTGGGGAAGAGCAGTGTGGTTTCAGAAGTGGTAGAGGATGTGTGGATCAGGTGTTTGCTTTGAAGAATGTATGTGAGAAATACTTAGAAAAGCAAATGGATTTGTATGTAGCATTTATGGATCTGGAGAAGGCATATGATAGAGTTGATAGAGATGCTCTGTGGAAGGTATTAAGAATATATGGTGTTGGAGGCAAGTTGTTAGAAGCAGTGAAAAGCTTTTATCGAGGATGTAAGGCATGTGTACGTGTAGGAAGAGAGGAAAGTGATTGGTTCTCAGTGAATGTAGGTTTGCGGCAGGGGTGTGTGATGTCTCCATGGTTGTTTAATTTGTTTATGGATGGGGTTGTTAGGGAGGTAAATGCAAGAGTCTTGGAAAGAGGGGCAAGTATGAAGTCTGTTGGGGATGAGAGAGCTTGGGAAGTGAGTCAGTTGTTGTTCGCTGATGATACAGCGCTGGTGGCGGATTCATGTGAGAAACTGCAGAAGCTGGTGACGGAGTTTGGTAAAGTGTGTGGAAGAAGAAAGTTAAGAGTAAATGTGAATAAGAGCAAGGTTATTAGGTACAGTAGGGTTGAGGGTCAAGTCAATTGGGAGGTGAGTTTGAATGGTGAAAAACTGGAGGAAGTGAAGTGTTTTAGATATCTGGGAGTGGATCTGTCAGCGGATGGAACCATGGAAGCGGAAGTGGATCATAGGGTGGGGGAGGGGGCGAAAATTTTGGGAGCCTTGAAAAATGTGTGGAAGTCGAGAACATTATCCCGGAAAGCAAAAATGGGTATGTTTGAAGGAATAGTAGTTCCAACAATGTTGTATGGTTGCGAGGCGTGGGCTATGGATAGAGTTGTGCGCAGGAGGATGGATGTGCTGGAAATGAGATGTTTGAGGACAATGTGTGGTGTGAGGTGGTTTGATCGAGTAAGTAACGTAAGGGTAAGAGAGATGTGTGGAAATAAAAAGAGCGTGGTTGAGAGAGCAGAAGAGGGTGTTTTGAAATGGTTTGGGCACATGGAGAGAATGAGTGAGGAAAGATTGACCAAGAGGATATATGTGTCGGAGGTGGAGGGAACGAGGAGAAGAGGGAGACCAAATTGGAGGTGGAAAGATGGAGTGAAAAGGATTTTGTGTGATCGGGGCCTGAACATGCAGGAGGGTGAAAGGAGGGCAAGGAATAGAGTGAATTGGAGCGATGTGGTATACAGGGGTTGACGTGCTGTCAGTGGATTGAATCAAGGCATGTGAAGCGTCCGGGGTAAACCATGGAAAGCTGTGTAGGTATGTATATTTCTGTGTGTGGACGTGTGTATGTACATGTGTATGGGGGGGGTTGGGCCATTTCTTTCGTCTGTTTCCTTGCGCTACCTCGCAAACGCGGGAGACAGCGACAAAGTATAAAAAAAAAAAAAAAAAAAAAAAATATATATGAATATATATATTCCTTTCTTATCCGCAGGGAAATGAAACACGATAAGTCCCCAAGTACACTTTCGTGTAATGATCACATCATCAGGGGAGATACTAGAAATATAACAGGCAATTGATATACAACGAAGGGACGTAGCTAGGGCGTCATTTGGTCCTAGCTACGTCTCTTCGTTGTATATCAACTGACTGCTATATCCTTTGTATCTCTCCTGATGATGTGATCACTATGCGAAAGTGCACTTGGTATCTTACCTTGTTTCATTTCCCTGTGGATAAGAAAGGAATTTAATTGATCACGCGTCAAGAACAGAGGACTGAGCCTTAGAGGGAAAATCATCACGTGGCCCTATTCTTTGTTCCTTCTTTTGGAAAATCAAAAACTGGAGGGAAGGAATTACAGCCTCCCTCTCCCACCCCTTTTAGTCGCCTGTTACGACATGCAGGGAATACGTGGGGAAATTCTTTCTCCCCTATCGCCAGGGATATATATATATATATATATATATATATATATATATATATATATATATATATATATGTATATATGTATATATATATATATATATATATATATATATATATATATATATATATATATATATATATGTATATATGTATATATATATATATATATATATATATATATATATATATATATATATATATATATATATATATATGAAGAGAGCTCGTGTATGAGTCGTGGGTCTATGTCTAGGCTGCCTCCTTATATTCCTGTGGTTGCACCACAGATAAGCCCCACCTCCTACAGACCTTCCTGGCCTACTGCTGAAGGCTAGACAATCCACTACGCAACACCACCTCCGGAGAGTCCTACACCTTTAGTAGTCACTACATGACCTTTCCTCAACTGTGTTGCCATTAACACTCTGACCCCGGCCTACACATGTTCACAACTTCCCGCTAATCTCTTCCTACATTACTGGTTGTGCGATTCTGTGATATGGTAACTGCCTAGTGCTCTTTGTTTTATGGTGAGCGGCAAGGCACGTGCAGCACATACTCCAGTCCAAGTCTCGGGTGAAAGAAAAAAGAAGAGAGGAAAATTTTATCAGGGCTCCGCAGGTGTTTGAAGACTTGGCTCTTAAAGAAGGTTATATGAAGAGAGAAAAACAGAGGAAAGAAGAAGAGAATTCTACTGTTTAAGCTGTTCGAGATAAGGAGGAGGTATATTACATCAGCCGAGCCTCCAGTAGCCAGACTCCACACTGCCAAACGCGTCACGGGTGAAGACACATGCATACAGCTCATGAGTACAATGGCCAAAATGATATCTATAAAATACAGTGAACAAAAACGCGGCCTATGGAAAGATTTAGGGGAAAATATAATATATAATTCGTTCTTTATCCTTGGGTTAAGGACCTATCTATACAGCCCATATATCAAAAATCTTGATCTCTTGCCACGAGTAAAATTTAACAGTAGCTACCACACAGTGCGATTGTCACTTCTAGAATACATCTAGTTTCCAGGCAGATCTGGCGAGGTACATAAACTGCGAACCCAAGCGTTCCAAGTTTTGGCTCTGCCCTGTGCCTGAGGTATGGAGAAATCCACGATCACTTCAGTTATAACGATGCTCTTGGGATATCCTCGTACTACGTCATAAAGTTTGTTGCCCTGTATCATCCACTACTATCATAAGACAGTCAACGTTCCTATGTGTCCTGCAAATATTACACCCTGGGTTTGAATATGCTTGGATCCTCTTCAGTACCATCTCAGTCCCACTACATTATGTATATCATATGGCTTTTACCTGATGTACATGTATTTTGCCCTCCTAAGAATCGATATCAGTGTCAAAATAATCTGTATATCATCATTATTGTACATTAATGTATTCTGTACTTCTAATGAACTCTGTTTAAAGGTATCCGAATGCCAACACTGTATTACCATCTATGTCATTATTACTGATCCTCCTTTGGACTTCCAGAAAGTATATAACACTATGCCACTAGTGAGACTGGTCATAAGGCTGGATCCTCAGGCATGAACAGGAGGGAGACTTCTTCGATGGACGGAGGGCCATCTTAGTGGAAGCAAACAAAGGACACACGTCAGGTGATCCTTCACATAATGGGCTGGGGTTACCAGTGACGCCCCTCATCTTTCAGTTCTGGTGTCACTGATCTTCCTGATCTTAGTAAATGACTTTTCACGCGGAATGGATTCGTACCTGAAGATGTTTGCGGATGATAGGTAAGGCCACGAGAGAAGTAAAAAGTGAGAAGGATTGCAATAACTTACAAGGAAACCTAGACAACCTTAAGAATTGTCCTTACACAAAGTGGATGAAATTTAACCCTAGTAAACGCAAGGTATTGAGTGTGGGACACAGGAAAAGAAATCCAAGAGAAAAATATTCTCTAACATGATATACGCTGCACTAAGCTCTGCGAGAGAGAGACTTAGAAGTCTACACTGTACCTAACTTGTCGCCGGAGTCCAGGTTTAGGAGAACCGTAAGAGAGAGTAGCTGTCTGCTGGCACACATTAGAAATACATCCAAGGACGTAGGTGAGAAAATACTCAGCACACTATTAACATCCGACTATATTTGGCCAAAACTAAAACAGGTTTCTCAAGTTTGCTTACCTCACTTGAAGAAGCAACGAAGATGATGCTAGAAATAAGGGCCAAGTCATATTGGGAGGCTGGAGGCCATGTATTTGTCCGCCATGGAACTGGAACCTGAAGGAACACATCTGTTAGCAGAGATGGAGGAAGCTACTTTAATAACATCATCAGCGTAGCGGATGAATGATATAAACAGAGTGATGGTGGTGTGACTGCGGACGGAATACATACATTAAAGAAGTTGTAAAGATGACAGAGAATGTTTCTGAGATGGGGCGGTCCCACGAGTCTAAACCTCCTTCTCCTTACAGGACAAATAGGCAATTTGAGACACACACACACACACACACACACACACACACACACACACGAGTGGCTCCCGTTAAGCTCTCCAGTGTGACATACCTGAGATGATATTCACTTTCTCCAACATTCCAGGTGAGGTCACCCTTCCCAGGGGGTGCAGGTCAACCAGCCATCTCCACCACACACTCACTTTACTACCTCCACTCCAGACCAGCATACAACTTTACTAGCATCCTCCACCCTCCGGAACACACCTCCCACCCCACCCTCCGGAACACGCCCCACCCTCCGGAACATCCCCCACCCTCCGGAACACCCCCCACCCTCCGGAACACACGCCCACCCCACCCTCCGGAACACCCCCACCCTCCGGAACACCCCCCACCCTCCGGAACACACGCCCACCCCACCCTCCGGAACACCCCCCACCCTCCGGAACATCCCCCACCCTCCGGAACACACCTCCCACCCCACCCTCCGGAACACCCCTCACCCTCCGGAACATCCCCCACCCTTCGGAACACACCTCCCACCCTCCGGAACACCCCCCACCCTCCGGAACACCACCCCCACCCTCCGGAACATCCCCCACCCTCCGGAACACCCCCCACCCTCCGGAACATCCCCCACCCTCCGGAACACCACCCCCACCCTCCGGAACACCCCCCACCCTCCGGAACATCCCCCACCCTTCGGAACACCACCCCCACCCTCCGGAACACCCCCCACCCTCCGGAACATCCCCCACCCTTCGGAACACACCTCCCACCCTCCGGAACACCCCCCACCCTCCGGAACACCCCCCACCCTCCGGAACATCCCCCACCCTTCGGAACACACCTCCCACCCTCCGGAACACCCCCCACCCTCCGGAACACCCCCCACCCTCCGGAACACCCCCCACCCTCCGGAACACCCCCCACCCTCCGGAACATCCCCCACCCTCCGGAACATCCCCCACCCTCCGGAACACCCCCCATCCCACCCTCCGGAACACCCCCACCCTTCGGAACACACCTCCCACCCTCCGGAACACCCCCCACCCTCCGGAACATCCCCCACTCTCCGGAACACCCCCCACCCTCCGGAACATCCCCCACCCTCCGGAACACCCCCCACCCTCCGGAACACCCTCCACCCTCCGGAACATCCCCCACCCTCCGGAACATCCCCCCACCCTCCGGAACATCCCCCACCCTCCGGAACATCCCCCACCCTCCGGAACATCCCCACCCTCCGGAACATCCCCACCCTCCGGAACATCCCCCACCCTCCGGAACATCCCCCACCCTCCGGAACATCCCCACCCTCCGGAACATCCCCACCCTCCGGAACATCCCCCCACCCTCCGGAACATCCCCACCCTCCGGAACATCCCCACCCTCCGGAACATCCCCCACCCTCCGGAACATCCCCCACCCTCCGGAACATCCCCCACCCTCCGGAACATCCCCCACCCTCCGGAACATCCCCCACCCTCCGGAACATCCCCCACCCTCCGGAACATCCCCCACCCTCCGGAACATCCCCACCCTCCGGAACATCCCCCACCCTCCGGAACACCCCCACCCTCCGGAACATCCCCCACCCTCCGGAACATCCCCACCCTCCGGAACATCCCCCACCCTCCGGAACATCCCCCACCCTCCGGAACATCCCCCACCCTCCGGAACATCCCCCACCCTCCGGAACATCCCCCACCCTCCGGAACACCCCCACCCTCCGGAACATCCCCCACCCTCCGGAACATCCCCCACCCTCCGGAACATCCCCCACCCTCCGGAACATCCCCCACCCTCCGGAACACCCCCACCCTCCGGAACATCCCCCACCCTCCGGAACACCCCCCACCCTCCGGAACACCCCCACCCTCCGGAACATCCCCCACCCTCCGGAACACCCCCACCCTCCGGAACATCCCCCACCCTCCGGAACACCCCCACCCTCCGGAACACCCCCACCCTCCGGAACATCCCCCACCCTCCGGAACATCCCCCACCCTCCGGAACATCCCCCACCCCTCCGGAACACCCCCACCCTCCGAACACCCCCACCCTCCGGAACACCCCCCACCCTCCGGAACACCCCCACCCTCCGGAACATCCCCACCCTCCGGAACACCACCACCCTCCGGAACACCCCCCACCCTCCGGAACACCCCCACCCTCCGGAACACCCCCCACCCTCCGGAACACCCCCCACCCTCCGGAACACCTCCACCCTCCGGAACACCTCCACCCTCCGGAACACCCCCACCCTACGGAACACCCCCCACCCTCCGGAACACCTCCACCCTCCGGAACACACACACCCTCCGGAACATCCTCCACCCTCCGGAACACCCCCACCCTCCGGAACACCTCCACCCTCCGGAACACACACACCCACCTTCTTCTACATCCACACCCCACCCTCCTCAACACCTACATTTCCACCCTTCACAACAGCCACCCTTACCCTAAACACCCATACTCCACGCCACACTCTCCCTACACCCACACCTCCACTCACCTCTCCCACCCACGTCTTCTTTTAAAGGCGTGCTGAGAGAAGGTAGATGGAAGAGTTGGAAATGGAAGAGAAGGTTGAAGAACTACAGGTGTCTGGCGTAGGTTTTTGATGTATGTGGATGTTTCACACCACGTCCCCACCCTCCCTCGCACATCCCCACCTTTCCTCACACCCACACACCCCCAACACTTACACACCCCCATCCTCCCCAACATCTTCAGCCTGCTTAACACCTATACACCCCTATCCTCCCCCGTACATGCCCACCCTCCCCAACATCCACATCCTCAGACATCCGACCCTCCCCAACAACTACATACCCCCAAACCCCTATCCATGCTAACATCCACACATCCCTTTGCCTAACAAACACATTCCCCCGCCCCTCACCACATATGCCTCCCTTTCCCAAAAACCCTCACGCTTAGTCTTAGCCGGTATGCCCACTCATCCTAGCATTCACACGTCCTAGCACCCACACATCCCGACTCTGCCCATCACCCGCACATCCCGACCCTGCCCAACACCTACACATCCCGACCCTGCCCAACACCCGCACATCCCGACCCTGCCCAACACCCGCACATCCCGACCCTGCCCATTCACCAACACATCCCGACCCTGCCCAACACCCGCACATCCCGACCCTGCCCAACACCCGCACATCCCGACCCTGCCCAACACCCACACATCCCGACCCTGCCCAACACCCGCACATCCCGACCCTGCCCAGCACCCGCACATCCAAACCCTGCTAAACACCCACACATCCCGACCCTGCCCAACACCCGCACATCCAAACCCAGCTAAACACTCACACATCCAGACCCTGCTAAACACCCACACGTCCCGACCCTGCCCAACACCCGCACATCCAAACCCTGCTAAACACCCACACATCCAGACCCTGCTAAACACCCACACATCCCGACCCTGCCCAACACCCGCACATCCCGACCCTGCCCAACACCCACACATCCCGACCCTGCCCAACACCCACACATCCCGACCCTGTCCAACACCCGCACATCCAAACCCTGCTAAACACCCACACATCCAGACCCTGCTAAACACCCACACATCCCGACCCTGCCCAACACCCACACATCCCGACCCTGCCCAACACCCGCACATCCCGACCCTGCCCAACACCCACACATCCCGACCCTGCCCAACACCCGCACATCCAAACCCTGCTAAACACCCACACATCCAGACCCTGCTAAACACCCACACATCCCGACCCTGCCCAACATCCGCACATCCTGACCCTGCTAAACACCCACACATCCCGACCCTGCTAAACACCCACACATCCCAACCCTGCTAAACACCCACACATCCCGACCCTGCCCATCCAACCACACATCCCGAACCTGCCCATCCACCCGCACAACCCGCCCCTGCCCAACACCCACACATCCCGAACCTACCCATCATCCACACATCCCGACCCTACCCATCATCCACACATCCCGACCCTACCCATCATCCACACATCCCGACCCTACCCATCATCCACACATCCCGACCCTACCCATCATCCACACATCCCGACCCTACCCATCATCCACACATCCCGACCCTACCCATCATCCACACATCCTGACCCTGCCTTACACATCGCCCTCACCCATCACACAAACAGCAGTCACTTTCAACCAGATTCAACTCCATAGTCTCCCGTTAGTTCTTCCTGCCACCACTAGGTGTACCACCATCGTACCTCATCAAAAGAGCCAGACGTAGAGGATGTGTGCCTTGTCCCTCAGACGATGGTACCACACTGTCCTTGATCCTGCTGTACCCTCTCGTAGCTGGACCACACCTCGCATCTCCCCTCCTTCGCTTATACCTCTCTCATCTACACCCCTCTCCCTCCTTTATCAACACACCCTATTCCCTCT
The DNA here is from genome assembly GCF_036320965.1 of Panulirus ornatus. NCBI lineage: Eukaryota > Metazoa > Arthropoda > Malacostraca > Decapoda > Palinuridae > Panulirus > Panulirus ornatus. The sequence continues at coordinate 12,797,134 of NC_092271.1, read as the reverse complement.
ATGCCCTTTTCCCCCTTCTACCTCCTTCAATGCCACACCTCAAATCTCCCTCCCTCAGCCTTCCCTCCCAGCAGGGGACCAAGAAGCTAGCGAGCCTTACGCTGAAGCCTTTGCAGGTCCCAATGTTGTTTATCAAGGAATCAAAAGATATCCTGAAATAACAGACGGCAGGATCTGGAAGTACAGCGTATCACGACATAACTTGCTACATTTCCTTACAGGAAATCCGTCCGTCCGTAAGATCTCATGAAGTATAACCATCGGGTAAGTATGTGTATTGTGGAACTAAAAAGAGAATCTATGACATTTGAGACAAGGCTTTGACCACCCCTTCCCTGGCCATTACCCTAGAATTATCTTTTTTTCCCACACTAACTACATGTTCACGGTCTCAGTTCCTGGTCATTAAACTGTCTACCAGTGTATCTACGTCATACACAGCCGGGTCCATTCCAGTGTGGCAAACCGACACGACCATTTTCCCCACACAGCACACACGGTTCCCCTAGCTATCCCCCGAGTCTTAGGTTCAAAGCCTACACAACATTACGGGTAATCCGGCCTAACCTCTACCTCCTCTACTCCACTTTTATCCTCCACTCTTTCTACCTCCCTCATCCCTTCTTCCTCCCTTAATCCCACACTTCACACAAACTCCCTCAACCCTACCCCCTTACCCCTCCCAAGCCAGGCGCTCCTCCCCAACTCCCTCACCACCCCGCCCTCACCACAGCCACTTCCCGTTACCAGCCAGCCTCAGGCACTGTCCACGGCAGACGCAAGGAAACTTGTTTTTCTCCCGAACACTGGCTATAATCTTGGGTCCGAGTATATGCACCCCACGTAGTGGTCGCTGAAAGGCAGCCACCGCTGAGCAGGCTGCCCCGGGCGACACAACCTGCTGCCCAGGGTCAGCTCGCGCTGCCCCATTACTGCAACACAATATCATACTTGCAACGCCTCAAGCGTAGTTCAATACAATAAGCAAATTGCAAAACTTTCCGGTAAATACGAAGTTGTGAAGGTCGTCACCAGAACCACGGTGATATCGTTCACCTCATTGTGCAAGTGAAACTTTGGGAAGGGGGGGGGGGGGGGGAGTTCCCCCTTTGAGCTATATGGCATACAACAAACTCAGTGATATTGATGATGATCTTTATATCTCTATAATTACTATGAAATGTTCAGTCCTAAGACGGGATATATATATATATATATATATATATATATATATATATATATATATATATATATATATATATATATATTTTTTTTTTTTTTTTTTTTTTTTTATACTTTGTCGCTGTCTCCCGCGTTTGCGAGGTAGCGCAAGGAAACAGACGAAAGAAATGGCCCAACCCCCCCCCCCCATACACATGTACATACACACGTCCAGACACGCAAATATACATACCTACACAGCTTTCCATGGTTTACCCCAGACGCTTCACATGCCTTGCTTCAATCCACTGACAGCACGTCAACCCCTGTATACCACATGACTCCAATTCACTCTATTTCTTGCCCTCCTTTCACCCTCCTGCATGTTCAGGCCCCGATCACACAAAATCTTTTTCACTCCATCTTTCCACCTCCAATTTGGTCTCCCTCTTCTCCTCGTTCCCTCCACCTCCGACACATATATCCTCTTGGTCAATCTCTCCTCACTCATTCTCTCCATGTGCCCAAACCATTTCAAAACACCCTCTTCTGCTCTCTCGACCACGCTCTTTTTATTTCCACACATCTCTCTTACCCTTACGTTACTTACTCGATCAAACCGCCTCACACCACACATTGTCCTCAAACATCTCATTTCCAGCACATCCATCCTCCTGCGCACATCTCTATCCATAGCCCACGCCTCGCAACCATACAGCATTGTTGGAACCACTATTCCCTCAAACATACCCATTTTTGCTTTCCGAGATAATGTTCTCGACTTCCACACATTTTTCAAGGCTCCCAAAATTTTCGCCCCCTCCCCCACCCTATGATCCACTTCCGCTTCCATGGTTCCATCCGCTGACAGATCCACTCCCAGATATCTAAAACACTTCACTTCCTCCAGTTTTTCTCCATTCAAACTCACCTCCCAATTGACTTGACCCTCACCCCTACTGTACCTAATAACCTTGCTCTTATTCACATTTACTCTCAACTTTCTTCTTCCACACACTTTACCAAACTCAGTCACCAGCTTCTGCAGTTTCTCACATGAATCAGCCACCAGCGCTGTATCATCAGCGAACAACAATTGACTCACTTCCCAAGCTCTCTCATCCCCAACAGACTTCATACTTGCCCCTCTTTCCAGGACTCTTGCATTTACCTCCTTTACAACCCCATCCATAAACAAATTAAACAACCATGGAGACATCACACACCCCTGCCGCAAACCTACATTCACTGAGAACCAATATATATATATATATATATATATTTTTTTTTGCTTTGTCGCTGTCTCCCGCGTTTGCGAGGTAGCGCAAGGAAACAGACGAAAGAAATGGCCCAACCCACCCCCATACACATGTATATACATACGTCCACACACGCAAATATACATACTTACTCATATACATACCTACTATATATATATATATATATATATATATATATATATATATATATATATATATATATATATATATACCCTAGATACAGCGGTTTGTGTAACAAATCGTGACGTACTCACGAGCAGGCCCGCCCCATGAGTGAGTGAAATCCTGGCCGGGGCAGTCGGTATCATACGGTCAACCCAGTTGCTCCTCCTCACCTGAGGGCTGCTCGATAAATCGAGTACCTGATTAGGACAATCAGTTGCCTGTACGGTTTCAGCTAAAACCAAATAAGCAAATAACTGTCCAAGTGATTTATACTTGCACTAAAACTACAGCTTCCTATCCACAAACAGGCCGCACAGACCACGGCCTATGAGAAGGGGGTCCAAAAAGGTGCCCAGGAATTTATATTCATATATATCTATTTATATTTATCATGGAGGGAGAACTGGAGCATAAAGCCTCAAATGCAGAAAATCAACAGAGCGCCCCATTCCACTCCTCTCGCATCTTCCATACCCATTTTGGACTTACATTTCGTGGCACAGAACCGTAGTGGAAAAAAAAGAAAAAAAAGGTTGACTAACGGAGAAGGGAAGGGGACCCGAAAGAAACTTTGCACCCCATGATAGAATTCCTCTCATGGGACCAGCCACAGACCTTTCCACGGTTTACCCTTGACGCTTCACATGCCCTAGTTAGTTCATTCACAGCACGTCGATCCTAGCGACCATGAAGGAACGTGACTTTCGACAGCTTCCAAAACATGTTTATAATAACGAATTATCCTCTTCCCGCAAAATTACATTCATCTGTTTGACCGAGAACATCTCCCTCGATTGTTGTACTCAATTTTTTGGTTAAATCATAGAATTATTATTCATCAAAAATGCTCGTCGGTCTAATAAAACTGTACAGGAAATGTATTAGGTTTTACGAGCGTTTTACCTTTAATGATTAAATTCATCTAAATAACTGTTTTGAGCTAATCACCATTAACAAATTACAAATATAAAGAATTACTTACCTGTGGCCCTAATACAATTAAACATCTACTTTGGGGGTTAAATTGTTTTGAACGACTTGCCTGGATAGGCTTCACGACGTTCCTCTTAAGTCATGATAATATTCATTGTTTTCTAATTCCAAAATTCAACCAAATTCTATCTTATACACAAGAATATCTATATCTAGTTCAAGACAATACAACTATAAAAACACATGGTGTTAGATGGCGAACTTGAGCCCATTTCTAACTCAAGCTACATGATACGAAACTCGGGCATTTTGACATAAACACCCTTGGGAGGACAATGGGTTAGCATTTGAAATCATCATTATGGGACAAGACACGCCATCATATCCAATGTTAATACCAATGTGTTCCATGGGTTGAAATGTCACCGTTTCAGACTAACTGGGAAAAACAAATACAGTAAGCAATGGCTGGTCAATCATTGAAGATGCACAAATAATACTTACCCTCGGTATGGTGTAGGTGCATCAGTTTTGTTGAGAAGCTGTGGCTCAGAACCATATGCTGCACTTTGGGGAGGCTGGATGAAAGGTTATGTGAGTGGATAATACCGTGTCGATGCGATGTAAGTTGCCTGCCAGTGCTACTCAAGCTTTGTTGATGATGGCTGCGAACGAAGACGGTAATTAAAGCTTTTATGGTATTCAGGACTTAATGGATTATATATATATATATATATATATATATATATATATATATATATATATATATATATTCAATTGATCCAATAGTTTTAGAATTACAAAGTTATAGAAACGAAATCGGAAATTTCCTCCATTAAAGTTATGTTACAGAGATTTTACCGATCGCGTTATTCGTATTCTTACTGGCTGGTGATGTGCAAAACATATGAAATAATTTTCATTGCCTATAATCTATACACTGAAAACTGACACGCGTCGAAAACGCAGAAACAAATATTCAACGTCGTCTAATTTGCTCGATCTAATGAGGCCAACCTTCGTCAATATTTGAAACATTTCTTTCTCGTAGATTTTCCTGCTTATAAAAGTATATGAAAACCTTGTAAATGTGATTCATAACAGTTTGTTCATTTTTGTTTGACCCAGTCTCCCTGACACATCCAACACGTTCGTGTATTGATGCGCGCGCATCCTGTGAGGCAAAATCAAAACACATCTCATATTCATCGCTGCTTCGCCTATGGAGTTCGTTAATGAACCCTTGCTTATTATAGATTCAATCTCTCAAAAATGCCCCATAGATGCTGTGCTGTAAGTAGTACGACCAGAAAAATAGGAATACATATCTAATCCGTTCAACCTGATACCTAGATCTAGGAAGAACTCCAATAGAAAAGCCGTTCTACCTAACGCCGAGAGGAAGAACTCTAATGGAAAAGTGAAGGCGTGTTGCTAGGATAAATGCCGTCAAGCGCGAAGATTGGAAGACATGGTCATAGGAACAGATATCACAAGAACTGATATATGGAGAACACATCATTTCTGGTAAGACATCATTCATCAACTAGCCACTATTTTCAATACTACCATCCTACTATTTGAAACATTTCTGACCTTACATTGTACTCAAGGATATATGAATTTTCACAAACAGTTTAAAATTATTGCATCTCCCCATGTTTTACTATCTGCACAGCATCCAGATTTTTAGCTGCTGGATCAATTGGACTTGTTAGAGGTTTTGGGATATGATTAAGATAATTTTCAGTAGTACTGTCAGTATCACTATCCAAATCTACTTTTTTTTTTTGTTATTTGTGACTCTTTGACCCTGAACTTGGAATTAACTTCCTGCTAAGCTAGTAAATAATTTGGGTATATGTAATAGATTTTTTTTTTAAGTCTCACTTGATGGATGAATACCAGATGTTGAATTAGTACATTAGTAACTTAAAAACATCAGGACCAGTTGCCAATTTCTTTGAAGGCAACTTTTTCTTTGGCCCTGAGAAATTAATTATAATTAGCTTAGTTCTTCTGTCCTTGAGAAATCTATCATGCTATTTAGCCTAGAACTTCTGCCCTTGAGAATTTTATTTCAATTAGACTAGTAGCTTTTTTGGCCTTGAGAAATTTATATACACAGCCTAACAAAGTTGGCTTGCGCAGGCTGCTGCTGCCTTATTGAATGTGAAGTGGCGTGCTGCCTCGAGTTTGAATTATAGCTCTGCCACATGACTGCAAGATGAACTTACTCCTGCCGTTGAGACTTTATCCACCCTCATTGTTGAGAAAAACTCACGTTTTAGAAAATGTCTTCTGTCCTTGACCTGGTACCACCTAAAGACTATGGTTGACAAATAAATGGAGATGACTAGGTTGAAAACTAACATGATATCACCTGGATATCTATATAAAAAAAAAAACTGGTGGAACTTACAGCAAGAGATTCTCATTTCTTGGTCACACTGTATTACTGTTAGCTTATAAAAGTATTGAAATTCATCATTTATGGAAATTCCATTGAAGGATTGCAAGTTTTGTATCAAAGATTCCATGTTAAAAAAAAGATGTTTAAAGTGCAAACTCATAAATTTACTAATACAATTCCATTAATGGATCTCGTTCCTTTTTCTTCATCGATCTCCTTGCACTTCAACTGGCTATTGAAATTGTTGACTGGAAACCGTATGAGAAGTTTCAGTAATTGTTACATTAAAAAATTTACCCTTATGATTAGAGTTCTGTATAAAATCTAAACATTCAAATTAGAGCTAAGCGTGTACTTCACCTCTGACTTGCAGCAAAATCTACTCTTCCATTGATATATCACAGTAAAAGCAGTCCTGAATTTATCCACAAACTAAGTAGCCATATGCTCCTCGCAACATGTATGCATTCATACATACTTTAGTGAATGAGCTTGGCGTACCTATATATCATATTGCGCCACTTCGTGATACACAAAACCAATCACCATCTGAGATCGTGCTTGGATCTGGCAACTTCGTTGGGTAGGGCATTCTGTTTTCCTGTTCAAGGCCAAGAAACTATTATTTTGATGTTTCCATGAGTTAGATTACTACAGATATGAGAGTTTCTAGATCAGATCGGAATTTATTACAGCGAGAATCCAGTGACAACTTACGTTCACTCCCAATGTTTCACAGGGTATGTGCGGTTATTGTTTACATTCATGCATTAGTCAAGCGGCAAAGGAACCAACTCTCTCTCTCTCTCTCTCTCTCTCTCTCTCTCTCTCTCTCTCTCTCTCTATATATATATATATATATATATATATATATATATATCGCCATTTCTCATGTAAGCGAGGTAGCGTTAAGAAGAGGACTGAGCCTTAGAGAGAATATCCTCACTTGGCCCCCTACTCTGCTGCTTCTTTTGGAAAATTAAAAAGCGGGAGGGGAGGATTTCCAGCCCCCCCCCCCCCCCCTTCCCTTTTAGTCGCCTTTTACGACACGCAGGGGGAGTACATGGGAAGTATTTTCTCCCATATCCCCAGGGATGGATATATATATATATATATATGTATATATATATATATATATATATATATATATATATATATATATATATATATATATATATATATATATATTTTTATACTTTGTCGCTGTCTCCCGCGTTTGCGAGGTAGCGCAAGGAAACAGACGAAAGAAATGGCCCAACCCCCCCCCCCATACACATGTATATACATACGTCCACACACGCAAATATACATACCTACACAGCTTTCCATGGTTTACCCCAGACGCTTCACATGCCATGATTCAATCCACTGACAGCACGTCAGCCCCGGTATACCACATCGCTCCAATTCACTCTATTCCTTGCCCTCCTTTCACCCTCCTGCATGTTCAGGCCCCGATCACACAAAATCTTTTTCACTCCATCTTTCCACCTCCAATTTGGTCTCCCTCTTCTCCTTGTTCCCTCCACCTCCGACACATATATCCTCTTGGTCAATCTTTCCTCACTCATCCTCTCCATGTGCCCAAACCACTTCAAAACACCCTCTTCTGCTCTCTCAACCACGCTCTTTTTATTTCCACACATCTCTCTTACCCTTACGTTACTCACTCGATCAAACCACCTCACACCACACATTGTCCTCAAACATCTCATTTCCAGCACATCCATCCTCCTGCGCACAACTCTATCCATAGCCCATGCCTCGCAACCATACAACATTGTTGGAACCACTATTCCTTCAAACATACCCATTTTTGCTTTCCGAGATAATGTTCTCGACTTCCACACATTCTTCAAGGCCCCCAGAATTTTCGCCCCCTCCCCCACCCTATGATCCACTTCCGCTTCCATGGTTCCATCCGCTGCCAGATCCACTCCCAGATATCTAAAACACTTCACTTCCTCCAGTTTTTCTCCATTCAAACTCACCTCCCAATTGACTTGACCCTCAACCCTACTGTACCTAATAACCTTGCTCTTATTCACATTTACTCTTAACTTTCTTCTTCCACACACTTTACCAAACTCAGTCACCAGCTTCTGCAGTTTCTCACATGAATCAGCCACCAGCGCTGTGTCATCAGCGAACAACAACTGACTCACTTCCCAAGCTCTCTCATCCCCAACAGACTTCATACTTGCCCCTCTTTCCAAAACTCTTGCATTTACCTCCCTAACAACCCCATCCATAAACAAATTAAACAACCATGGAGACATCACACACCACTTCCGCAAACCTACATTCACTGAGAACCAATCACTTTCCTCTCTTCCTACACGTACACATGCCTTACATCCTCGATAAAAACTTTTCACTGCTTCTAACAACTTTCCTCCCACACCATATATTCTTATATATAAGATCTATTTAACCACTGGGCGCCCGAGAGCCGTGCTATGGCTACCGAGAACCTCAGGAGGACAGGGTGCCGCAACACCACCGATGAAACAAAACCAATCATTGTAGAGTGAGTGGGCGGTGGCCTGGTGTTGTGGATAGCAGTTTCACACCTCAGAGTTGTCTCGTCGGCGGTTAAGGGGAATGCTGACAGTATGACGTTCTCAGTAATCTGGGTTCGACTCTCGGTCGCGCAGAGGTAAATTGTTTAGATTTTGTTGTCTTTTCCTAGCGCTACCTCGCACACATGAGGGGGGAGGGGATTGTTATTTCATGTGTGGCGAGGTGTCGATGGGAATGAATAAAGTCAGACAGTATGAATCATGTACATGTGCATATATGTATATGTCTGTGTGTGTATATATATGTGTACGTTGAGATGTATAGGTATGTATATTTGCGTGTGTGGACGTGTATGTATATACATGTGGGTGGGTTGGGCCATTTTTTCCTGTTTCCTTGCGCTACCTCGCTAACGCGGGAGACAGCGACAAAGCAAAATATATCAGATTGGGGAAGAGCAGTGTGGTTTCAGAAGTGGTAGAGGATGTGTGGATCAGGTGTTTGCTTTGAAGAATGTATGTGAGAAATACTTTGAAAAGCAAATGGATTTGTATGTAGCATTTATGGATCTGGAGAAGGCATATGATAGAGTTGATAGAGATGTTCTGTGGAAGGTATTAAGAATATATGGTGTGGGAGGCAAGTTGTTAGAAGCAGTGAAAAGTTTTTATCGAGGATGTAAGGCATGTGTACGTGTAGGAAGAGAGGAAAGTGATTGGTTCTCAGTGAATGTAGGTTTGCGGCAGGGGTGTGTGATGTCTCCATGGTTGTTTAATTTGTTTATGGATGGGGTTGTTAGGGAGGTAAATGCAAGAGTTTTGGAAAGAGGGGCAAGTATGAAGTCTGTTGGGGATGAGAGAGCTTGGGAAGTGAGTCAGTTGTTGTTCGCTGATGATACAGCGCTGGTGGCTGATTCATGTGAGAAACTGCAGAAGCTGGTGACTGAGTTTGGTAAAGTGTGTGAAAGAAGAAAGTTAAGAGTAAATGTGAATAAGAGCAAGGTAATTAGGTACCGTAGGGTTGAGGGTCAAGTCAATTGGGAGGTAAGTTTGAATGGAGAAAAACTGGAGGAAGTAAAGTGTTTTAGATATCTGGGAGTGGATCTGGCAGCGGATGGAACCATGGAAGCGGAAGTAGATCATAGGGTGGGGGAGGGGGCGAAAATTCTGGGAGCCTTGAAGAGTGCGTGGAAGTCGAGAACATTATCTCGGAAAGCAAAAATGGGTATGTTTGAAGGAATAGTGGTTCCAACAATGTTGTATGGTTGCGAGGCGTGGGCTATGGATAGAGTTGTGCGCAGGAGGATGGATGTGCTGGAAATGAGATATTTGAGGACAATGTGTGGTGTGAGGTGGTTTGATCGAGTAAGTAACGTAAGGGTAAGAGAGATGTTTGGAAATAAAAAGAGCGTGGTTGAGAGAGCAGAAGAGGGTGTTTTGAAATGGTTTGGGCACATGGAGAGAATGAGTGAGGAAAGATTGACCAAAAGGATATATGTGTCGGAGGTGGAGGGAACGAGGAGAAGTGGGAAACCAAATTGGAGGTGGAAAGATGGGGTGAAAAAGATTTTGTGTGATCGGGGCCTGAACATGCAGGAGGGTGAAAGGAGGGCAAGGAATAGAGTGAATTGGATCGATGTGGTATACCGGGGTTGACGTGCTGTCAGTGGATTGAATCAGGGCATGTGAAGCGTCTGGGGTGAACCATGGAAAGCTGTGTAGGTATGTATATTTGCGTGTGTGGACGTATGTATATACATGTGTATGGGGGTGGGTTGGGCCATTTCTTTCGTCTGTTTCCTTGCGCTACCTCGCAAACGCGGGAGACAGCGACAAAGCAATATATATATATATATATATATATATATATATATATATATATATATATATATATATATATATATATATATATATTCATTTGTAATTATCTCAGGACGTGTTCATATTGGCTCAGGCTGCTTTATTTCCGGTTGCAAGAAAATGTGGAGTTCTACGGTGTAAAATGTTCTTTGACTAGACTGTACTCCCAGTGATACCGCCTCGGCAAAGGCGACTTTTCACTCGTGATTAACCCCACGAAGATGGAGTCCGGTAATGCCACGTCGGTCACACACACACACACACACACACACACACACACACACAAACGGTGGATCGCCAGTTGGATTGGTTATTTACTGGAGGTCGCTGGTTGGAATCCGGCCGGGGCCACAAGTACATGGGCTTCTATGATGTAGTGGATAGCTTTACTGACTGTCAGTAAGCATGGATTCGAATCCTGGACACGGCTGTCGGCCTACGCCCAATCCATATGTTCATCCTCTGCACGGGGCGGGTCGATAAATGGGGACTTGGCTTAGGTTAGTTTGTGTGTGTGTGTGTGTGTGTGTGCATAGACAAATAGGAGTACGGACGTGATACATAAATACAGCGTTAAGAAACGGGGCAACCCGAGTGTAAAACTCTACACGTAACAAAATTAGGATCAACAAATAGTCATCATACCGTTACTATTCTGGGACCTTTACTCTTATTGAATTATGACTTGCCAAAGGTATGGACTCCTACCTGAGTATGTTTGCAGATAATACAAAGGTCATGAGGGAAGTGAAAAGAGTGGAGAATTGCATCACCTTAAAAGAGGACCTGGACATACTCCATGTCGGTCTGATGATTGATTTATGAAATTCAACTCGAGTAAATAAATGTAATGACGATGGGACACACTAAAAGAAGACCTTGGTATGAATATCATCTAACAGGAAATAACCTTAGGTAGTCTGTATGGGAGAGACTTGGAGTTGACAGGGTCCTCCACCTGTTGCCAGAGTCCCAAGTTAGAACAGTAAAGGATACAACTCGTCTCCTGGCAAATCCCAGAATACCTTTCAAGTATATTCAGCAAGCTGGTCATGTCTTACATAAGGCCAAACCTGGAATTTACTTCTCAGATATAGTCACCGCTCCTTAAGAAGCACAAGAGTTCATAAGGGAAGGCAATAGGGATATTACCAAAATTAAGGGAACTGAGTGCCTCCTTCACTGGTATATAACTCCTTCCCCTTATAGTACAGATTGATTTAATACACATATCGGTCTAAGTGAAAATTGCTTTCAAAGAATATAGTGGGATGTTAAGAAAGATACTGAGAATGTATGAATGTTCCCATTCTGGTATAAGACGAAATATTAATCTGGTCTTCCCACATAAGTACCGTCCAGAAAGGATTCAAAGGTAGGTGGCAAGTATACCAGAATTGAGTGGAATGAGCCACAAAGAGAGAAAGGAAGCTCTAGACTTACCAACTGTTGAGGAAAGAAGGAAATTACCGGGTGGCTATGTCAACGTACGTGGAAGCCGCAGGAGAGCCCCAGACCAAGAGGACGCAATTATACGTTAGGTAAGCCGAGCATGCGGAGGAATGTAAGGAAACATTTCTCTTGCGACAAAGGTGTGTGCACACGAGGAACAACCCAAGTGGAAAGGGAGTAGATACGAGTAACGTAGGAACACTGGAAAGCGTATATAATAACATTCCAGGGTAAGAGGCGAGGCCCAAGGGGTTACAAAGCTCCCTCCCTATATACAATGATACACAGACTTTCCCGCTTCTCTCCAACCATCACTTTGATCATATCAGATATTCAGGGATAACGATACAACGCCAGTGTGGTCATCGTTACTTCCTGCTATTTGAGCAAAGCTTCGAAACGGATGTGCCGCGAGAATATTCCTAGAATGCCGTGGTACATTCCCAATAGAGAGAAAAAAAACCTATATCACAATTGTTACAAATGACTGCAATGTTTATTCTATGAAAACGTACTTTGTAAAATATATATATATATATATATATATATATATATATATATATATATATATATATATATATATGTATATATATATAATATATTATCCCTGGAGATAGGGGAGAAAGAATACTTCCCACGTATTCCTTGCGTGTCGTAGAAGGCGACTAAAAGGGAAGGGAGCGGGGGGCTGGAAATCCTCCCCTCTCGTTTTTTTTTTTTTTTTTTAATTTTCCAAAAGAAGGAACAGAGAAGGGGGCCAGGTGAGGATATTCCCTCAAAGGCCCTCTGTTCTTAACGCTACCTCGCTATCGCGGGAAATGGCGAATAGTATAAAAAAAATATATATATATACATATATATATATATATATATATATATATATATATATATATATATATATATATATATATATAAATATATATATATATAAATATATATATATATATATATATATATATATATATATATATATATATATATATATATATATATATATATATATATGGGAGGGTATTGATTGAGAGGGTGAAGGCATGTACAGAGCATCAGATTGGGGAAGAGCAGTGCGGTTTCAGAAGTGGTAGAGGATGTGTGGATCAGGTGTTTGCTTTGAAGAATGTATGTGAGAAATACTTAGAAAAGCAAATGGATTTGTATGTAGCATTTATGGATCTGGAGAAGGCATATGATAGAGTTGATAGAGATGCTCTGTGGAAGGTATTAAGAATATATGGTGTGGGAGGCAAGTTGTTAGAAGCAGTGAAAAGTTTTTATCGAGGATGTAAGGCATGTGTACGTGTAGGAAGAGAGGAAAGTGATTGGTTCTCAGTGAATGTAGGTTTGCGGCAGGGGTGTGTGATGTCTCCATGGTTGTTTAATTTGTTTATGGATGGGGTTGTTAGGGAGGTAAATGCAAGAGTCCTGGAAAGAGGGGCAAGTATGAAGTCTGTTGGGGATGAGAGAGCTTGGGAAGTGAGTCAGTTGTTGTTCGCTGATGATACAGCGCTGGTGGCTGATTCATGTGAGAAACTGCAGAAGCTGGTGACTGAGTTTGGTAAAGTGTGTGGAAGAAGAAAGTTAAGAGTAAATGTGAATAAGAGCAAGGTTATTAGGTACAGTAGGGGTGAGGGTCAAGTCAATTGGGAGGTGAGTTTGAATGGAGAAAAACTGGAGGAAGTGAAGTGTTTTAGATATCTGGGAGTGGATCTGTCAGCGGATGGAACCATGGAAGCGGAAGTGGATCATAGGGTGGGGGAGGGGGCGAAAATTTTGGGAGCCTTGAAAAATGTGTGGAAGTCGAGAACATTATCTCGGAAAGCAAAAATGGGTATGTTTGAAGGAATAGTGGTTCCAACAATGTTGTATGGTTGCGAGGCGTGGGCTATGGATAGAGATGTGCGCAGGAGGATGGATGTGCTGGAAATGAGATGTTTGAGGACAATGTGTGGTGTGAGGTGGTTTGAGCGAGTGAGTAACGTAAGGGTAAGAGAGATGTGTGGAAATAAAAAGAGCGTGGTTGAGAGAGCAGAAGAGGGTGTTTTGAAATGGTTTGGGCACATGGAGAGAATGAGTGAGGAAAGATTGACCAAGAGGATATATGTGTCGGAGGTGGAGGGAACGAGGAGAAGAGGGAGACCAAATTGGAGGTGGAAAGATGGAGTGAAAAAGATTTTGTGTGATCGGGGCCTGAACATGCAGGAGGGTGAAAGGAGGGCAAGGAATAGAGTGAATTGGAGCGATGTGGTATACAGGGGTTGACGTGCTGTCAGTGGATTGAATCAAGGCATGTGAAGCGTCTGGGGTAAACCATGGAAAGCTGTGTAGGTATGTATATTTGCGTGTGTGGACGTATGTACATGTGTATGGGGGGGGGGGGGTTGGGCCATTTCTTTCGTCTGTTTCCTTGCGCTACCTCGCAAACGCGGGAGACAGCGACAAAGTATAAAAAAAAAAAAAAAAAAAATATATATATATGAAGTCACCACACTTGTTTTACTATACTTATTACATGTGTTTAGAAAGATTTTCGTTTTCTTTTCTCAGTGGAGAATGAGTATTAGCAGTAGAATACTGGCAAAAATTGATAAGTACCCCGCGAAGATCAAGCAAACTCAAAAGTGTGTACTGAGGTGAAAAAAGGTCGAGAAGCACCGCTTTAGAGATCCTCGGCCCCGAGTTACAGTTGTTACCACATACACATTGAATTCTTACCAGCTGGTACAGACCGCTAGAAGAACAGCCCCATCTCAACCATGGGAAACATCATGACAGACTTAACAATAACACATATCGCTATATTTGTGTAAAAGACTGTGATGAAAACTCAATATCTACACTACTACTGTTTAGTTTTGTGATATCTATATTTTCAGCCTGGCTGCAATTGCTCAGCCGATAAAAATGATAATAATAATAATGATAATAATAATAATAATATTATTATTATTATTATTATTATTATTATTATCATTATCATTATCATCATACAAGTGCACACACCCATACACAAAGTATCAGTACTATTGGACTAGTAGACTAGTTGTTTAACTTTCTCAAAAAGAAAGGTAGATGAAGACCACTTAAAACTTCATGACATTGTAATAAAAGGTTATTACTCTTGTCAGTAGGCTAATAATGGCGTGGCTGAGTTGTTATTACTCGTCCTAGGCTAATAATAGTCCAACAAACATGTTAAACAAACTGTCATATACTGTTTTCCTATCAATGCTACAATTTCTGCACAAAGGTAAATAAACAAATACAATAACCTCGTTGCCAATTTGTGATTTCTCCGCGTCTTTTCAATGCCCTCAGGACCGTTCATTCTCAAGGAAAACATGTTTTTGTAGATTCATTATCATAAGGTATATCTAAAAGTAAAATAAAGTCAATTAAAAGTATAGTAGATTTTAAAAATTTGTAAATATTAACTGCATTGCAAAGCAAAAGGTATCATAATTTTTTCAAGCAATTAAAGCTCATAATAAGTAACTGCCTGTTGGTGTATGAGTGATCATACTCACCCGCATTCTTGAATGATATTACTCCGCGTCCTGTTTGTATTTTATATCTAAGGGAAATGTTTTCTTTGTTTTACTAATTTTTTTGATAAATACGAACATAGTATCATACTTATATGCTAAATGAAGGATTTATATCCACATCTGAATTAATAACATATGTTTGGTGGAACTACTTTACGGAGTTGGTAATTTACCTAGGGTGCGCGGATTGTTGTGCTGGGAAAGTGAAAATGGTGGTGGTGGACGTGTTGTGTTGGCTAGCATCTCTCTTGAATCATGAAAAATAGCTAGCAGAATATGCTCGTGGTGATGTGAAGTGCAATGGAGTGAACCACTTATGATTGTGAACAAGTAGAATAGTGATAAAACAAAATGGGGAACTGTTTTAGTAGTAATAGAGGGTCGGGGAAAAAAGAATCTACTTCTGACAGTCGGAGTGTCGCCCCGCCAAATAATCCCTTTACTGAACAGGTATGATAAAGATTAGTTTCTGTGTAATATGTCGGTATGTGAACAACAGTTATCTACAGAAGGTTAAGATTATTGTTAACGGGCATTGTCTGGATTATATGTGAACAAAATCGAGCAGTGACAGTGGAGTCAAAGAACAGTAGACGGTCACCGCCCTAGGTTGGCATAGGCCTAGGGCCAGGTGGCTAGCCTTTACATGGGCGGTAAGAGACTGCTGACCCTACTAAGACAGGGTTTCTGCTGGGTAACCGAGGAAGTTAGGATGCTCCAAGGGTTAGCCACGTCAAGATTTGTTGAGACTTGTTGCTCTGAGGAAGTAATTTGCATGTGAAGTAATTGTTTTGTAATGCGTTTCTAGATATGTTGCTAAGTAACGAGGTACCATTTGAAAGTTTATAATCTTCAGACTGTGCAACATCTTAACATTAGTTTTGAATTAACTTTAAAGTGCTGGTATGTATCAGTGCATCATCCATTTTGTGTTTAAATGCAATTTTTTAGATGCAATTTATGTATTAATAGAAATGAAAAATCTGTAGCAAGTAATGACTACCACATTCAGTGAGTTCATTACATCTCCATTCTTCAGCTGTAGGTAAACCCCATGGTTTATATATATATATATATATATATATATATATATATATATATATATATATATATATATTTCAAATTATTCGCCATTTCCCGCGTTAGCGAGGCAGCGTTAAGAACAGAGGACTGGACCTTTAAGGGAATATCCTCGCCTGACCCCCCTTCTCTGTTCCTTCTTTTGGAAAATTAAATAAAAATGAGGGGAGGATTTTCAGCCACCCGCTCCCTACCCTTTTAGTCACCTTCTACGACATGCAAGGAATACTTGGGAAGTATTCTTTCTCCCCTATCCCCAGGGATAAATCCCTAATGATACTTTACAATATGATATTATCAAATTTAGTTAAAATAAGTCTGCTGCCTTCCCACAAAAGCCAAAAAGTTATGTATAAAACCAATAAGGATTCAGTCAATCCTTGTTTGTGAACACAAGGAAAAATACAAAACAATTATTCACTCGCATGTTGTTGATATTTTGAAATGCAAATGCTTCATATTCTTCTTACTTAAAGTTTAGAGTGTGTCACACAGTCAAAGTCTTGAACTTTGCGTTGAGCTCCAGGGTTGATCATCACATTAATAAGTGAAGGCTTGTTTTCTTCTTCAAGAGCCTGACTAACTGCCTCTTGCAGTTCAGGGACAGACTTACAGAAGAAACCAGTTTCACTGAACATTGAAGCCATGCATTCATAGTGTACAGTTGGCAGAAGTGATGTTGGTGGAGTTGCAATTGCAGCATCCATTCCATCTTTTATTTCATTGAACAACTCCTTGTCCAAACCACTGTAGATGCCATTATTGTATACAATGATGGCTATGATGGGTAGTTTGTAGCGGTAAATTGTTTCCATTTCCATACCCCTAAAACCAAAAGCACAATCTCCTTCAACACATATGATTCGCTTGCCTGGAATTTTTTTTTATTTTCCTTTGTCACTGTCTCCCGCGTTTGTGAGGTAGCGCAAAGAAACAGACAAAAGAAATGGCCCAACCCACCCCCACACACATGCACACACATACACGTCTCCACACGCACACACACACACACACATATATATATATATATATATATACATATATATATATTGGATCGATGTGGTATACCGGGGTTGACGTGCTGTCAGTGGATTGAATCAGGGCATGTGAAGCGTCTGGGGTAAACCATGGAAAGTTGTGTGGGGCCTGGATTTGGAAAGGGAGCTGTGGTTTCGGGCATTATTGCATGACAGCTAGAGACTGAGTGTGAACGAATGGGGCCTTTGTTGTCTTTTCCTAGCGCTACCTCGCGCACATGAGGGGGGAGGGGGATGTTATTCCATGTGTGGCGAGGTGGCGATGGGAATGAATAAAGGCAGACAGTGTGAATTGTGTGCATGGGTATATATGTATGTGTATGTGTGTGTATATATATGTGTACATTGAGATGTATAGGTATGTATATTTGCGTGTGTGGACGTGTATGTATATACATGTGTATGGGGGTGGATTGGGCCATTTCTTTCGTCTGTTTCCTTGCACTACCTCGCAAGCACGGGAGACAGCCACAAAGCAAAATAAATAAATATATATATATATATATATATATATATATATATATATATATATATATATATTTGTCGCTGTCTCCTGCGTTTGCGAGGTAGCGCAAGGAAACAGACGAAAGAAATGGCCCAACCCACCCCCATACACATGTATATACATACGTCCACACACGCAAATATACATACCTACACAGCTTTCCATGGTTTACCCCAGACGCTTCACATGCCCTGATTCAATTCACTGACAGCATGTCAACCCTGGTATACCACATCGATCCAATTCACTCTATTCCTTGCCCTCCTTTCACCCTCCTGCATGTTCAGGCCTCGATCACACAAAATCTTTTCACTCCATCTTTCCACCTCCAATTTGGTCTCCCACTTCTCCTCGTTCCCTTCACCTCAGACACATATATCCTCTTGGTCAATCTTTCCTCACTCATTCTCTCCATGTGCCCAAACCATTTCAAAACACCCTCTTCTGCTCTCTCATCCATGCTCTTTTTATTTCCACACATCTCTCTTACCCTTACGTTACTTACTCGATCAAACCACCTCACACCACACATTGTCCTCAAACATCTCGTTTCCAGCACATCCACCCTCCTGCGCACAACTCTATCCATAGCCCACGCCTCGCAACCATACAACATTGTTGGAACCACTATTCCTTCAAACATAACCATTTTTGCTTTTGGAGATAATGTTCTCAACTTCCAAACATTCTTCAAGGCTACCAGGATTTTCGCCCCCTCCCCCACCCTATGATTCACTTCCGCTTCCATGGTTCCATTCACTGCCAGATCCACTCCCAGATATCTAAAACACTTTACTTCCTCCAGTTTTTCTCCATTCAAACTTACCTCCCAATTGACTTGACCCTCAACCCTACTGTACCTAATAACCTTGCTTCTATTCACATTTGCTCTTAACTTTCTTCTTTCACACACTTTACCAAACTCAGTCACCAGCTTCTGCAGTTTCTCACATGAAACAGTCACCAGCGCTGTATCATCAGCGAACAACAACTGACTCGCTTCCCAAGCTCTCTCATCCACAACAGACTTCATACTTGCCCCTCTTTCCCAAACTTTTGCATTCACCTCCCTAACAACCCCATCCATAAACAAATTAAACAACCATGGAGACATCACACACCCCTGCCGCAAACCTACATTCACTGAGAACCAATAACTTTCCTCTCTTCCTACACGTACACATGCCTTACATCCTCGATAAAAACTTTTCACTGCTTCTAACAACTTGCCTCCCACACCATATATTCTTAATACCTTCCACAGAGCATCTCTATCAACTCTATCATATGCCTTCTCCAGATCCATAAATGCTACATACAAATCCATTTGCTTTTCTAAGTATTTCTCACATACATTCTTCAAAGCAAACACCTGATCCACACATCTTCTACCACTTCTGAAACCACACTGCTCTTCCCCAATCTGATGCTCTGTACATGCCTTCACCCTCTTAATCAATATCCTCCCATATAATTTACCAGGAATACTCAACAGACTTGTGCCTCTGTAATTTGAGCACTCACTCTTATCCCCTTTGCCTTTGTACAATGGCACTATGCACGCATTCCGCCAATCCCCAGGCACCTCACCATGAGTCATACATACATTAAATAACCTTACCAACCAGTCAACAATACAGTCACCCCTTTTTTAATAGATTCCACTGCAATACCATCCAGACCTGCTGCCTTGCTGGCTTTCATCTTCTGCAAAGATTTTACCACCTCTGTTTACGAAATCATTTTCCCTAACCCTCTCACTTTGCACACCACCTCAACCAAAACACCCTATATCTGCCACTCTATCATCAAGCACATTCAACAAACCTTCAAAATACTCACTCCATCTCCTTCTCACATCACCACTACTTGTTATCACCTACCCATTAGCGCCCTTCACTGAAGTTCCCATTTGCTCCCTTGTCTTACGCACTTTATTTACTTCCTTCCAGAACATCTTTTTATTCTCCCTAAAATTTAATGATACTCTCTCACCCCAACTCTCATTTGGCCTCTTTTTCACCTCTTGCACCTTTCTCTTGTCCTCCTGTCTCTTTCTTTTATACATCTCCCACTCAATTGCATTTTTTCCCTGCAAAAATCGTCCAAATGCCTCTCTCTTCTCTTTCACTAATAATCTTACTTCTTCATCCCACCACTCACTACCCTTTCTAATCAACCCACCTCCCACGCTTCTCATGCCACAAGCATCTTTTGCGCAATCCATCACTGATTCCCTGAATACATCCCATTACTCTCCCACTCCCCTTACTTCCATTGTTCTCACCTTTTTCCATTCTGTACTCAGTCTCTCCTGGTACTTCCTCACACAAGTCTCCTTCCCAAGCTCACTTACTCTCGCCACCATCTTCACCCCAACATTCACTCTTCTTTTCTGAAAACCCATACAAATCTTCACCTTAGCCACCACAAGATAATGATCAGACATCCCTCCAGTTGCACCTCTCAGCACATTAACATCCAAAAGTCTCTCTTTCGCGCACCTGTCAATTAACACGTAATCCAATAACACTCTCTGGCTATCTCTCCTACTTACATACGTATACTTATGTATATCTCGCTTTTTAAACCAGGTATTCCCAATCACCAGTCTACATATATATATATATATATATATATATATATATATATATATATATATATATATATATTTATTTTATATTTATTTTGCTTTTTCGCTGTCTCCCGCGTTTGCAAGGTAGCGCAAGGAAACAGACGAAAGAAATGGCCCAACCCACCCCATACACATGTATATACATACATGTCCACACATGCAAATATACATACCTATACATCTCAATGTACACATATATATACACACACAGGCACATACATACATACCCATGCACATAATTCACACTGTCTGCCTTTATTCATTCTCATCGCCACCTTGCCATACATGGAATACCATCCCCCTCCCCCCTCATGTGTGCGAGGTAGCGCTAGGAAAAGACAACAAAGGCCCCATTCATTCACACTAAGTCTCTAGCTGTCATGCAATAATGCCCGAAACCACAGCTCCCTTTCCACATCCAGGCCCCACACAACTTTCCATGGTTTACCCAAAACGCTTCACATGCCCTGATTCAATCCACTGACAGCACGTCAACCCCGGTATACCATATCGATCCAATTCACTCTATTCCTTGCCCGTCTTTCACCCTCCTGCATGTACAGGCCTCGATCACTCAAAATCTTTTTCACTCCATCTTTCCACCTCCAATTTGGTCTCCCACTTTTCCTCGTTCCCTCCACCTCCGACAAATATATCCTCTTGGTCAATCTTTCCTCACTCATTCTCTCCATGTGCCCAAACCATTTCAAAACACCCTCTTCTGCTCTCTCAACCACGCTCTCTTTATTTCCACACCTCTCTCTTACCCTTACATTACTTACTCGATCAAACCCCCTCACACCACACATTGTTCTCAAACATCTCATTTCCAGCACATCCACCCTCCTGCGCACAACTCTATCCATAGCCCACGCCTCGCAACCATACAACATTGGTGGAACCACTATTCCTTCAAACATAGCCATTTTTGCTTTCGGAGATAATGTTCTCGACTTCCACACATTCTTCAAGGCTCCCAGGATTTTCGCCCCCACCCCCACCCTATATATATATATATATATTTAAGAGTTAAGAGTTAGTTAAGAGTAAATGTGAATAAGAGCAAGGTTATCAGGTACAGTAGGGTTGAGGGTCAAGTCAATTGGGAGGTGAGTTTGAATGGAGAAAAACTGGAGGAAGTAAAGTGTTTTAGATATCTGGGAGTGGCTCTAGCAGTGGAGGGAACCATGGAAGCGGAAGTGAATCATAGGGTGGGGGAGCCTTGAAGAATGTGTGGAAGTCTAGATCATTATCTCCGAAAGCAAAAATGGCTAAGTTTGAAGGAATAGTGGTTCCAGCAATGTTGTATGGTTGTGAGGCATGGGCTATGGATAGAGTTGTGCGCAGGAGGGTGGATGTGCTGGAGATGAGATGTTTGAGGACAATGTGTAGTGTGAGGTGGTTTGATCGAGTAAGTAATGTAAGGGTAAGAGAGATGTGTGGAAATAAAGAGAGCGTGGTTGAGAGAGCAGAAGAGGGTGTTTTGAAATGGTTTGGGCACATGGAGAGAATGAGTGAGGAAAGATTGACCAAGAGGATATATTTGTCGGAGGTGGAGGGAACGAGGAAAAGTGGGAGACCAAATTGGAGGTGGAAAGATGGAGTGAAAAAGCTTTTGAGTGATCGGGGCCTGAACATGCAGGAGGGTGAAAGGCGGGCAAGGAATAGAGTGAATTGGATCGATGTGGTATACCGGGGTCGACATGCTGTCAATGGATTGAATCAGGGCATGTGAAGCGTCTGGGGTAAACCATGGAAAGTTGTGTGGGGCCTGGATGTGGAAAGGGAGCTGTGGTTTCGGGCATTATTGCATGACAGCTAGAGACTGAGTGCGAACAAATGTGGCCTTTGTTGTCTTTTCCCAGCGATACCTCGCACACATGAGGGGGGAGGGGAATGTTATTCCATGTGTGGCGAGGTGGCGATGGGAATGAATAAAGGCAGACATTGTGAATTATGTGCATGTGTATATATATGTGTGTATGTGTGTGTATATATGTGTACATTGAGATTTATGGGTATGTATATTTGCGTGTGTGGACGTGTATGTATATACATGTGTATGGGGGTGGGTTGGGCCATTTCTTTCGTCTGTTTCCTTGGGCTACCTCGCAAACGCGGAAGATGGCGACAAAGCAAAATCAACAATATATATATATATATATATATATATATATATATATATATATATATATATATATATATATGTATATATGAATCAGCCACCAGCGCTGTATCATCAGCGAACAACAACTGACTCACTTCCCAAGCTCTCTCATCCCCAACAGACTTCATACTTGCCCCTCTTTCCAGGACTCTTGCATTTACCTCCCTAACAACCCCATCCATAAACAAATTAAACAACCATGGAGACATCACACACCCCTGCCGCAAACCTACATTCACTGAGAACCAATCACTTTCCTCTCTTCCTACACGTACACATGCCTTACATCCTCGATAAAAACTTTTCACTGCTTCTAACAACTTGCCTCCAACACCATATATTCTTAATACCTTCCACAGAGCATCTCTATCAACTCTATCATATGCCTTCTCCAGATCCATAAATGCTACATACAAATCCATTTGCTTTTCTAAGTATTTCTCACATACATTCTTCAAAGCAAACACGTGATCCACACATCCTCTACCACTTCTGAAACCGCACTGCTCTTCCCCAATCTGATGCTCTGTACATGCCTTCACCCTCTCAATCAATACCCTCCCATATAATTTACCAGGAATACTCAACAAACTTATACCTCTGTAATTTGAGCACTCACTCTTATCCCCTTTGCCTTTGTACAATGGCACTATGCACGCATTCCGCCAATCCTCAGGCACCTCACCATGAGTCATACATACATTAAATAACCTTACCAACCAGTCAACAATACAGTCACCCCCTTTTTTAATAAATTCCACTGCAATACCATCCAAACCTGCTGCCTTGCTGGCTTTCATCTTCCGCAAAGCTTTTAGTACCTCTTCTCTGTTTACCAAATCATTTTCCCTAACCCTCTCACTTTGCACACCACCTCGACCAAAACACCCTATATCTGCCACTCTATCATCAGACACATTCAACAAACCTTCAAAATACTCATTCCATCTCCTTCTCACATCACCGCTACTTGTTATCACCTCCCCATTTACGCCCTTCACTGAAGTTCCCATTTGCTCCCTTGTCTTACGCACTTTATTTACCTCCTTCCAGAACATCTTTTTATTCTCCCTAAAATTTACTGATAGTCTCTCACCCCAACTCTCATTTGCCCTTTTTTTCACCTCTTGCACCTTTCTCTTGACCTCCTGTCTCTTTCTTTTATACTTCTCCCACTCAGTTGCATTTTTTCCCTGCAAAAATCGTCCAAATGCCTCTCTCTTCTCTTTCACTAATACTCTTACTTCTTCATCCCACCACTCACTACCCTTTCTAAACAGCCCACCTCCCACTCTTCTCATGCCACAAGCATCTTTTGCGCAATCCATCACTGATGATACAGCGCTGGTGGCTGATTCATGTGAGAAACTGCAGAAGCTGGTGACTGAGTTTGGTAAAGTGTGTGGAAGAAGAAAGTTAAGAGTAAATGTGAATAAGAGCAAGGTTATTAGGTACAGTAGGGGTGAGGGTCAAGTCAATTGGGAGGTGAGTTTGAATGGAGAAAAACTGGAGGAAGTGAAGTGTTTTAGATATCTGGGAGTGGATCTGTCAGCGGATGGAACCATGGAAGCGGAAGTGGATCATAGGGTGGGGGAGGGGGCGAAAATTTTGGGAGCCTTGAAAAATGTGTGGAAGTCGAGAACATTATCTCGGAAAGCAAAAATGGGTATGTTTGAAGGAATAGTGGTTCCAACAATGTTGTATGGTTGCGAGGCGTGGGCTATGGATAGAGATGTGCGCAGGAGGATGGATGTGCTGGAAATGAGATGTTTGAGGAAAATGTGTGGTGTGAGGTGGTTTGATCGAGTAAGTAACGTAAGGGTAAGAGAGATGTGTGGAAATAAAAAGAGCGTGGTTGAGAGAGCAGAAGAGGGTGTTTTGAAATGGTTTGGGCACATGGAGAGAATGAGTGAGGAAAGATTGACCAAGAGGATATATGTGTCGGAGGTGGAGGGAACGAGGAGAAGAGGGAGACCAAATTGGAGGTGGAAAGATGGAGTGAAAAAGATTTTGTGTGATCGGGGCCTGAACATGCAGGAGGGTGAAAGGAGGGCAAGGAATAGAGTGAATTGGAGCGATGTGGTATACAGGGGTTGACGTGCTGTCAGTGGATTGAATCAAGGCATGTGAAGCGTCTGGGGTAAACCATGGAAAGCTGTGTAGGCATGTATATTTGCGTGTGTGGACGTGTGTATGTACATGTGTATGGGGGGGGGGTTGGGCCATTTCTTTCGTCTGTTTCCTTGCGCTACCTCGCAAACGCGGGAGACAGCGACAAAGTATAAGAAAAAAAAAAAAAAAAAAATGTATATATATATATATATATAGAGATGCTCTGTGGAAGGTATTAAGAATATATGGTGTGGGAGGCAAGTTGTTAGAAGCAGTGAAAAGTTTTTATCGAGGATGTAAGGCATGTGTACGTGTAGGAAGAGAGGAAAGTGATTGGTTCTCAGTGAATGTAGGTTTGCGGCAGGGGTGTGTGATGTCTCCATGGTTGTTTAATTTGTTTATGGATGGGGTTGTTAGGGAGGTAAATGCAAGAGTTTTGGAAAGAGGGGCAAGTATGAAGTCTGTTGGGGATGAGAGAGCTTGGGAAGTGAGTCAGTTGTTGTTCGCTGATGATACAGCGCTGGTGGCTGATTCATGTGAGAAACTGCAGAAGCTGGTGACGGAGTTTGGTAAAGTGTGTGGAAGAAGAAAGTTAAGAGTAAATGTGAATAAGAGCAAGGTTATTAGGTACAGTAGGGTTGAGGGTCAAGTCAATTGGGAGGTGAGTTTGAATGGTGAAAAACTGGAGGAAGTGAAGTGTTTTAGATATCTGGGAGTGGATCTGTCAGCGGATGGAACCATGGAAGCGGAAGTGGATCATAGGGTGGGGGAGGGGGCGAAAATTTTGGGAGCCTTGAAAAATGTGTGGAAGTCGAGAACATTATCCCGGAAAGCAAAAATGGGTATGTTTGAAGGAATAGTAGTTCCAACAATGTTGTATGGTTGCGAGGCGTGGGCTATGGATAGAGTTGTGCGCAGGAGGATGGATGTGCTGGAAATGAGATGTTTGAGGACAATGTGTGGTGTGAGGTGGTTTGATCGAGTAAGTAACGTAAGGGTAAGAGAGATGTGTGGAAATAAATAGAGCGTGGTTGAGAGAGCAGAAGAGGGTGTTTTGAAATGGTTTGGGCACATGGAGAGAATGAGTGAGGAAAGATTGACCAAGGGGATATATGTGTCGGAGGTGGAGGGAACGAGGAGAAGAGGGAGACCAAATTGGAGGTGGAAGGATGGAGTGAAAAGGATTTTGTGTGATCGGGGCCTGAACATGCAGGAGGGTGAAAGGAGGGCAAGGAATAGAGTGAATTGGAGCGATGTGGTATACAGGGGTTGACGTGCTGTCAGTGGATTGAATCAAGGCATGTGAAGCGTCCGGGGTAAACCATGGAAAGCTGTGTAGGTATGTATATTTTGCGTGTGTGGACGTGTGTATGTGCATGTGTATGGGGGGGGTTGGGCCATTTCTTTCGTCTGTTTCCTTGCGCTACCTCGCAAACGCGGGAGACAGCGACAAAGTATAAAAAAAAAAAAAAAAAAAAAAAATATATATATATATATATATATATATATATATATATATATATATATATATATATATATATATATATATATATATATATTTTCAAACTATTCGCCATTTCCCACATTAGCGAGGTAGTGTTAAGAACAGAGGATTGGGCCTTTGAGGGAATATCCTCACCTGGCCCCCTTCTCTGTTCCTTCTTTTGGAAAATTAAAAAAAAATAGAGAGGGGAGGATTTCCAGCCCCCCGCTCCCTCCCCTTTTAGTTGCCTTCTACGACACGCAGGGAATACGTGGGAAAGTAAATTCTAGATTAATATGGGTAAAACTGAAAGTTGATGGAGAGAGATGGGTGGTTATTGGTGCATATGCACCTGGGCATGAGAAGAAAGATCATGAGAGGCAAGTGTTTTAGGAGCAGCTAAATGAGTGTGTTAGTGGTTTTGATGCACAAGACCAGGTTATAGTGATGGGTTATTTAAATGCAAAGGTGAGTAATGTGGCAGTTGAGGGAATAATTGGTATGCATGGGGTGTTCAGTGTTGTAAATGGAAATGGTGAAGAGCTTGTAGATTTATGTGCTGAAAAAGGACTGGTGATTGGGAATACCTGGTTTAAAAAGCGAGATATACATAAGTATACGTATGTAGATAGGAGAGATGGCCAGAGAGCGTTATTGGATTACGTGTTAATTGACAGGTGCGCGAAAGAGAGACTTTTGGATGTTAATGTGCTGAGAGGTGCAACTGGAGGGATGTCTGAGCATTATCTTGTGGAGGCGAAGGTGAAGATTTGTATGGGTTTTCAGAAAAGAAGAGAGAATATTCGGGTGAAGAGGGTGGTGAGAGTAAGTGAGCTGGGGAAGGAGACTTGTGTGAGGAAGTACCAGGAGAGACTGAGTACAGAATGGAAAAAGGTGAGAACAAAGGAGTAAGGGGAGTGGGGGAGGAATGGGATGTATTTAGGGAAGCAGTGATGGCTTGCGCAAAAGATACTTGTAGCATGAGAAGCGTGGGAGGTGGGTTGATTAGAGAGGGTAGTTAGTGGTGGGATGAAGAAGTAATATTATTAGTGAAAGAGAAGAAAGAGGCATTTGGACGATTTTTGCATGGAAAAAATGCAAATAAGTGGGAGATGTATAAAAGAAAGAGACAGGAGGTCAAGAGAAAGGTGCAAGAGGTGAAAAATAGGACAAATGAGAGTTGGGGTGAGAGAGTATCATTAATTTTTTTTTTTTTTTTTTTTTTTTTAATACTTTGTCGCTGTCTCCCGTGTTTGCGAGGTAGCGCAAGGAAACAGACGAAAGAAATGGCCCAACCCCCCCCCCCATACACATGTATATACATACGTCCACACACGCAAATATACATACCTACACAGCTTTCCATGGTTTACCCCAGACGCTTCACATGCCTTGATTCAATCCACTGACAGCACGTCAGCCTCGGTATACCACATCGCTCCAATTCACTCTATTCCTTGCCCTCCCTTCACCCTCCTGCATGTTCAGGCCCCGATCACACAAAATCTTTTTCACTCCATCTTTCCACCTCCAGTTTGGTCTCCCTCTTCTCCTTGTTCCCTCCACCTCCGACACATATATCCTCTTGGTCAATCTTTCCTCACTCATTCTCTCCATGTGCCCAAACCACTTCAAAACACCCTCTTCTGCTCTCTCAACCACGCTCTTTTTATTTCCACACATCTCTCTTACCCTTACGTTACTCACTCGATCAAACCACCTCACACCACACATTGTCCTCAAACATCTCGTTTCCAGCACATTCATCCTCCTGCGCACAACTCTATCCATAGCCCACGCCTCGCAACCATACAACATTGTTGGAACCACTATTCCTTCAAACATACCCATTTTTGCTTTCCGAGATAATGTTCTCGACTTCCACACATTCTTCAAGGCCCCCAGAATTTTCGCCCCCTCCCCCACCCTATGATCCACTTCCGCTTCCATGGTTCCATCCGCTGCCAGATCCACTCCCAGATATCTAAAACACTTCACTTCCTCCAGTTTTTCTCCATTCAAACTCACCTCCCAACTGACTTGACCCTCAACCCTACTGTACCTAATAACCTTGCTCTTATTCACATTTACTCTTAAATTTCTTCTTCCACACACTTTACCAAACTCAGGGAGAATAAAAAGATGTTCTGGAAGGAGTAAATAAAGTGTGTAAGACAAGGGAGCAAATGGGAACATCAGTGAAGGGGGCTAATGGGAAGGTGATAACAAGTAGTGGTGATGCGAGAAGGAGATGGAGTGAGTATTTTGAAGGTTTGTTGAATGTGTTTGATGATAGAGTAGCAGATATAGGGTGTTTTGGTCGAGGTTGTGTGCAAAGTGAGAGGGTTAGGGAAAATGATTTGGTAAACAGAGAAGAGGTACTAAAAGCTTTGCAGAAGGTGAAAGCCGGCAAGGCAGCAGGTTTGGATGGTATTGCAGTGGAATTTATTAAAAAAGGGGGTGACTGTATTGTTGACTGGTTGGTAAGGTTATTTCATGTATGTATGCCTGAGGATTGGTAGAATGCTTCCATAGTGCCATTGTACAAAGGCAAAGGGGATAAGAATGAGTGCTCAAATTTCAGAGGTATAAGTTTGTTGAGTATTCCTGGTAAATTATATGGGAGGGTATTGATTGAGAGGGTGAAGGCATGTACAGAGCATCAGATTGGGGAAGAGCAGTGTGGTTTCAGAAGTGGTAGAGGATGTGTGGATCAGGTGTTTGCTTTGAAGAATGTATGTGACAAATACTTAGAAAAACAAATGGATTTGTATGTAGCATTTATGGATCTGGAGAAGGCATATGATAGAGCTGATAGAGATGCTCTGTGGAAGGTACTATGAATATATGTTGTGGTAGGCAAGTTGTTAGAAGCAGTGAAAAGTTTTTATCGAGGATGTAAGGCATGTGTACGTGTAGGAAGAGTGGAAAGTGATTGGTTCTTAGTGAATGTCGGTTTGTGGCAGGGGTGTGTGATGTCTCCATGGTTGTTTAATTTGTTTATGGATGGGGTTGTTAGGGAGGTGAATGCAAGAGTTTTGGAAAGAGGTGCAAGTATGCAGTCTGTTGTGGATGAGAGAGCTTGGGAAGTGAGTCAGTTGTTGTTCGCTGATGATACAGCGCTGGTGGCTGATTCATGTGAGAAACTGCAGAAGCTGGTGACTGAGTTTGGTAAGATGTGTGAAAGGAGAAAGCTGAGAGTAAATGTGAATAAGAGCAAGGTTATTAGGTATAGTAGGGTTGAGGGTCAAGTCAATTGGGAGGTAAGTTTGAATGGAGAAAAACTGGAGGAAGTAAAGTGTTTTAGATATCTGGGAGTGGTTTTGGCAGCGGATGGAACCATGGAAGCGGAAGTGAATCATTGGGTGGGGAAGGGGCGAAATTTCTGGGAGCATTGAAAAATGTTTGGAAGTCGAGAACATTGTCTTTGAAAGCAAAAATGGGTATGTTTGAAGGAATAGTGGTTCCAGCAATGTTGTATGGTTGCGAGGTGTGGGCAATGGATAGAGTTATGTGGAGGAGGGTGGATGTGCTGGAAATGAGATGTTTGAGGACAATATGTGGTGTGAGGTGGTTTGATCGAGTAAGTAATAATAGGGTAAGAGAGATGTGTGGTAATAAAAAGAGTGTGATTGAGAGAGCAGAAAAGGGTGTTTTGAAATGGTTTGGTCACATGGAGAGAATGAGTGAGGAAAGATTGACCAAGAGGATATATGTGTCAGAGGTGGAGGGAACGAGGAGAAGTGTGAGACTAAATTGGAGGTGGAAAGATGGAGTAAAAAAGATTTTGAGTGATCGGGGCCTGAACATGCAGGAGGGTGAAAGGCGTGGAAGGAATAAAGTGAATTGGAACGATGTGGTATACTAGGGTCGACGTGCTGTCAATGGATTGAGCCAGGGCATGTGAAGCGTCTGGTGTAAACCATGGAAAGATGTGTGGGGCCTGGAAGTTGAAAGGGAGCTGTGGTTTCGGTGCATTATTGCATGACAGCTAGAGACTGAGTGTGAATGAATGGGGCCTTTGTTGTCTTTTCCTAGCGCTACCTCGCACACATGAGGGGGGAGGGGGTTGTTATTTCATGTGTGGCGAGGTGGCGATGGGAATGAATTAAGGCAGACAGTATGAATTATGTACGTGTATATATGTATATGTCTGTGTTTGTGTATATATATGAATACATTGAGATGTATAGGTATGTATATTTGCGTGTGTGAACGTGTATGTATATACATGCGTATATGGGTAGGTTAGGCCATTCTTTCGTCTGTTTCCTTGCGCTAATTCGCTAACGCAGGAGACAGCGACAAAGCAAAATAGATGCAATATATATATATATATATATATATATATATATATATATATATATATATATATATATATATATATATATATATCCCTGAGGATAGGGGAGAAAGAATACTTCCCACGTATTCCCTGCGTGTCGTAGAGGGCGACTAAAAGGGAAGGGAGCGGGGGGGGGCTGGAAATCCTCCCCTCTCCTTTTTTTTTTTTTTTTTTCCTTTTTTAATTTTCCAAATGAAGGAACAGAGAAGGGGGCCAGGTGAGGATATTCCCTCAAAGGCCAGGAAATGGCGAATAGTATGAAATATATATATATATATATATATATATATATATATATATATATATATATATATATATATATATATATTGGAAAGGATCACAATTTTGCGCGTGATCAAGATTTTTCTATGAGTCCCCGGGAAAATGAAACACGAAAAGTTCCCAAGTGCACTTTCGTGTAATAATCACATCATCAGGGGAGACTCAAGAGAGGAATATAACAGTCAGTTGATATACATTGAAGAGACGAAGCTAGGACGCCATTTGGTAAACATGTTTACCAAATAGCGTCCTAGCTTCGTCTCTTCGATGTATATCAACTGACTGTTATATTCCTGTCTTGTGTCTCCCCTGATGATGTGATTATTACACGAAAATGCACTTGGGAACTTTTCGTGTTTCATTTTCCCCGTGGACTCAGGAATATATATATATGTATATATATACATACATACATACTTATATATCCCTAGGGATAGGAGAGAAAGAATACTTCCCACGCATTCCCTGCGTGTCGGAAAAGGGGATGGGAGCGGGGGCTAGAAACCCTCCCCTCCGTGTATTTTAACTTTCTAAATGGGGAAACAGGAGTCGTGCAGGGAATGCTTATCTTCCTCAAAGCTCAGAGTGGGGTGTCTAAATGTGTGTGGATGTAACCAAGATGATAAAATAGGAGAGATAGGTAGTGTGTTTGAGGAAAGGAACCTGAATGTTTTGGCTCTGAGTGATACAAAGCTCAAGGGTAAAATAGAAGAGTGGTTTGGGAATATTTTGGGAGGTAAAGTCAGGGGTTGGTGCGATGACAAGAGCAAAGGAAGGGGTAGCACTACTCCTGAAGCAGTAGTAGGAGTATGTGATAGTGTAAGTAAGTAAACTCTAGATTGATATGGGTAAAACTGAAAGTGGATGGAGAGAGGTGAGTGATTATTGGTGCCTATGCACCTGGTCAGGAGAAGAAAGATCATGAGAGGCAAGTGTTTTGGGAGCAGCTGAGTGTGTGTGTTAGCAGCATTGATGCACGAGACCGGGTTTTAGTGATGGGTGATTTGAATGCAAAGGTGAGTAATGTGGCAGTTGAGGGTATAATTGGTGTACATGAGGTGTTCAGTGTAGTAAATGGAAATGAAGAGCTTGTTGATTTGTGTGCTGAAAAAGGACTGGTAATTGGGAATACCTGGTTTGAAAAGAGAGATATACATAAGTATATGTATGTAAGTAGGAGAGATGGCAAGAGAGCATTATTGGTTTACATGTTGATAGGTAGGCGTGCAAAAGAGAGACTTTTGGATGTTAATGTGCTGAGAGGTGCAACTGGAGGGATGTCTGATCATTGTTTTGTGGAGGCGAAGGTTAAGATATGTAGAGGTTTTCAGAAAAGAAGAGATAATGTAGGGGTGAAGAGAGTGGTGAGAGTAAATGAGCTTGGAAAGGAGACTAGGTGAGGAAGTACCATTAGAGATTGAATGCAGAATGAAAAAAGGTGAGAGCAAATGACATAAGGGGAGTGGGGGAGGAATGGTATGTATTTAGGGAAGCAGTGATGACTTGCGCAAAAGATGCCTGTGGCATGAGAAAGGTGGGAGATGGGCAAATTAGAAAGGGTAGTGAATGGTGGGATGAAGAAGTAGGATTATTAGTGAAAGAGAAGAGAGAGGCACTTGGACGATTTTTGCAGGGAGATAGTGCAAATGACGGAGATGTATAAAAGAAAGAGGCAAGACATCAAGAGAAAGGTGCAAGAGGTGAAAAAGAGGGCAAATGAGAGTTGGGGTAAGAGAGTATTATTTTTATTTTAGGGAGAATAAAAGGATGTTTTGGAAGGAGGTAAGTAAAGTGCGTAAGACAAGAGAACAAATGGGAACATCAGTGAAGGGGGGCATATGGGTGTAGTGGTGAAGTGAGAGGGAGATGGAGTGAGTATTTTGAAGGTTTGTTAGATGTGGGTGATGACAGAGTGTTTTGGTCAGGGAGAATGATTTGGTAAACAGAGAAGAGGTAGTGAAAGCTTTGCAAAAGATGAAAGCTGGCAAGGTGGTGGGTTTGGATGATATTGCTGTGGAAGTTATTAAAAAAGAGGATGACTGTTGTTCTGGTTGGTAAGGATATTCAGTGTATGTATGGTTCATAGTGAAGTGCCTGATGATTGGCAGAATACTTGTATAGTGCCATTGTACACAGGCAAAGGGATAAAGGTGAATGTTCAAATTACAGAGGTATAAGTTTGTTGAGTATCCCTGGGAAATTATATGGGAGGGTATTAATTGAGAGGGTCAAGGCATGTACAGATCATCAGATTGGGAAAGAGCATTGTGGTTTCAGAAAAGTTAGAAATACATAGAAAAGCAGATGGATTCGTATGTAGCATTTATGGATCTGGAGAAGGCATATGATAGAATTGATAGAGATGTTCTCGGGAAGGTATTAAGAGTATATGGTGTGGGAGGTAAGTTGCTAGAAGCAGTGAAAAGGTTTTATCAAGGATGTCAGACATGTTTACCAGTAGGAAGAGAGGAAAGTGATTGGTTCCCAGTGAATGTCGGTTTGTGGCAGGGGTGCGTGATGTCTCCATGGTTGTTTGATTTGTTTATTGGAACGATGTGGTATACCGGGGTTGATGTGCTGTCAATGGATTGAACCAGGGCATGTGAAGCATCTGGGGTAAACCATGGAAAGTTTTGTGAGGCCTGGATGTGGAAAGGGAGCTGTGGTTTCGGTGTATTATACATGACAGCTAGAAACTGAGTGTGAACGAATGTGCCTGTGTTTTATTTTCCTAGCGCTACCTCACACGCATGCAGGGGGAGGGGGTTGTTATTTCATGTGTACCTGGGTGGCGATGGGAATGAATAAAGGCAGACTATGAATTATGTACATGTTTATATATGTATATGTCTGTGCTTGTATAGATATGTATACGTTGAGATGTATAGTTATGCATATTTGTGTGTGTGGACGTGTATGTATATACATGTGTATGTGGGTGGGTTGGGCCATTCTCTCATCTGTTTCCTTGCGCTACCTCGCTAATGCAGGAGACAGCGACAAAGTAAAATAGATAAATAAATAAATAGAATATATATATATATATATATATATATATATATATATATATATATATATATATCCCTAGGGATAGGGGAGAAAGAATACTTACCATGTATTCCCTGCGTGTCGTAGGAGGCGACTAAAAGGGAAGGGAGCGGGGGGCTGGAAATCTTCCCCTCTCTTTTTTTTCTTTTTTTTCCCAAGGGAAGGAACAGAGAAGGGGGCCGGGTGAGGATGTTTCCTTAGAGGCCCAGTCCTCTGTTCTTAACGCTACTTCACAGAGGCGGGAAATGGCGAATAGCGCAACGAAACAGATGAAAGAAATGGCCCAACCCACCCCTGTACACATGTATATACATACGTCCACACACGCAAATATACATACCTACACAGCTTTCCATGGTGTACCCCAGACGCTTCACATGCCCTGATTCAATCCACTGACAGCACGTCAACCCCGGTATACCACATCGATCCAATTCACTCTATTCCTTGCCCTCCTTTCACCCTCCTGCATGTTCAGGCCCCGATCACACAAAATCTTTTTCACTCCATCTTTCCACCTCCAATTTGGTCTCCCACTTCTCCTCGTTCCCTCCAGCTCCGACACATATATCCTCTTGGTCAATCTTTCCTCACTCATTCTCTCCATGTGCCCAAACCATTTCAAAACACCCTCTTCTGCTCTCTCAACCACGCTCTTTTTATTTCCACACATCTCTCTTACCCTTACGTTACTTACTCGATCAAAGCACCTCACACCACACATTGTCCTCAAACATCTCATTTCCAGCACATCCATCCTCCTGCGCACAACTCTGTCCATAGCCCACGCCTCGCAACCATACAACATTGTTGGAACCACTATTCCTTCAAACATACCCATTTTTGCTTTCCGAGATAATGTTCTCGACTTCCACACATTCTTCAAGGCTCCCAGGATTTTCGCCCCCTCCCCCACCCTATGATCCACTTCTGCTTCCATGGTTCCATCCGCTGCCAGATCCACTCCCAGATATCTAAAACTCTTTACTTCCTCCAGTTTTTCTCCATTCAAACTTAACTCCCAATTGACTTGACCCTCAACCCTACTGTACCTAATAACCTTGCTCTTATTCACATTTACTCTTAACTTTCTTCTTTCACACACTTTACCAAACTCAGTCACCAGCTTCTGCAGTTTCTCACATGAATCGGCCACCCCTGGGGATAGGGGAGAAAGAATACTTCCCACGTATTCCCTGCGTGTTGTAGAAGGCGACTAAAAGGGGAGGGACCGGGGGGCTGGAAATCCTCCCCTCTCGTTTTTTTTAATTTTCCAAAAGAAGGAACAGAGAAGGGGGCCAGGTGAGGGTATTCCCTCAAAGGCCGAGTCCTCTGTTCTTAACGCTACCTCGCTAATGCGGGAAATGGCGAATAGTTTAAGAAAGAAAGAAAGAATATATATATTTTTTTTTTCATACTATTTGCCATTTCCCGCGATAGCGAGGTAGCGTTAAGAACAGAGGACTGGGCCTTTGAGGGAATATCCTCACCTGGCCCCCTTCTCTGTTCCTTCTTTTGGAAAAAAAAAAAAAAAAAACGAGAGGGGAGGATTTCCAGCCCCCCGCTCCCTTCCATTTTAGTTGCCTTCTACGACACGCAGGGAATACGTGGGAAGTATTCTTTCTCCCCTATCCCCAGGGATATATATATATATATTTTTATTTATTTATTTATTATACTTTGTCGCTGTCTCCCGCGTTTGCGAGGTAGCGCAAGGAAACAGACGAAAGAAATGGCCCAACCCCCCCCCCCATACACATGCATATACATACGTCCACACACGCAAATATACATACCTACACAGCTTTCCATGGTTTACCCCAGACGCTTCACATGCCCCGATTCAATCCACTGACAGCACGTCAACCCCGGTATACCACATCGCTCCAATTCACTCTATTCCTTGCCCTCCTTTCACCCTCCTGCATGTTCAGGCCCCGATCACACAAAATCTTTTTCACTCCATCTTTCCACCTCCAATTTGGTCTCCCTCTTCTCCTCGTTCCCTCCACCTCCGACATATATATCCTCTTGGTCAATCTTTCCTCACTCATTCTCTCCAT
This sequence comes from Panulirus ornatus, assembly GCF_036320965.1. Lineage (NCBI taxonomy): Eukaryota > Metazoa > Arthropoda > Malacostraca > Decapoda > Palinuridae > Panulirus > Panulirus ornatus. The sequence continues at coordinate 12,761,046 of NC_092271.1, read as the reverse complement.
GTGCCCAAACCATTTCAAAACACCCTCTTCTGCTCTCTCAACCACGCTCTTTTTATTTCCACACATCTCTCTTACCCTTACGTTACTTACTCGAAGAAAACCACCTCACACCACACATTGTCCTCAAACATCTCATTTCCAGCACATCCATCCTCCTGCGCACAACTCTATCCATAGCCCACGCCTCGCAACCATACAACATTGTTGGAACCACTATTCCTTCAAACATACCCATTTTTGCTTTCCGAGATAATGTTCTCGACTTCCACACATTCTTCAAGGCTCCCAGAATTTTCGTGTCCTCCCCCACCCTATGATCCACTTCCGCTTCCATGGTTCCATCCGCTGCCAGATCCACTCCCAGATATCTAAAACACTTCACTTCCTCCAGTTTTTCTCCATTCAAACTCGCCTCCCAATTGACTTGACCCTCAACCCTACTGTACCTAATAACCTTGCTCTTATTCACATTTACTCTTAACTTTCTTCTTTCACACACTTTACCAAACTCAGTCACCAGCTTCTGCAGTTTCTCACATGAATCAGCCACCAGCGCTGTATCATCAGCGTGTGTGTGTGTGTGTGTCTGCAACAGTCTCTACTGGAAAGAGAAAATAAAAATGGGGAGTACATTCATTTAATACATCCTCAAACAGAGTGGGGGAGATATAGGTGTTGGCACTTAAAAACTCAGAGGTAGCTGATAGTGCCCTCTAATGTTGGTTCATCCTGTCTTATGCTAGTTTATGTTACCTGCCTTTGGTGTGGATAAATTTGGTTCAGTTTACCATTAAAAGTCAGCTGTTGGCCAATAGTAAATGAAGTTAGCATGTCTTATGGGTACTGTATTTTTTATTCAAATTGACTTGACTATCTTTGACAGTTGGAATAGGGAAGTGAGAGATTCACTAAAGTACTACCTGTATTGTATTTGATGAAAATAAACAAAACCAACCATGTTAATTCACTGGACATTATTAGCTCTCATAATGGGCAGTCTGTGCAGTGCATGAATTACATGATGCAAACAATCCGTGGTTTTTTGTACTGTAAAGTTTAGATGCACAGAGGCTTAATTCAATAGAATTGCCTTGGAACCCCATTCTTGAATGGGTCCTGGTCTTACGTCTACACCTCCTTTCCAGGTGCTCCTGTAGTGCCTAGTTTGTAATGTTTCTAGTTGAAGGGAAATAAGTGGATGATACCACGTCAGCAGGCAATGATACAACTTCACCAAAGGTGACTTTTCACTCACAGTGTAACCACATGGCATAGGCTGGCAACACACGTGATATACATAAATGACTTCCCCGAAGTTGTGGACTCGTTCATGAATGTGTTTGCAGCTGATGCAAAAGTCATGATGGAAGTGAAAAGAGAGAAGTGTTTACTCTACAAGAGGACCTTAACAGACTAAAGTTGGTCTTAGCAAATCCAGTGAAGATGAGACAAAGTTAAGGAAGGCCTGCAAATCTAATGAAGATGGGACAAAGTTAAGGAAGGCCTAAATATGGTCATTATCTAGCAGGAAAATAAGCTTAAGGATTCTCTGTTTGAGAAGGACTTGGGAGTCACCTTTGTCCCTTACCAGTCTACAGTGCCCCGTTTAGGAGAATGGGTAAAAGACAAACTGTCTGGTGGCAAACATTAGAATGGTTTTCAAGAACATGGATAAGGACATGTCTTAAGCTTCTCATATTGTACTTGAGGCCAACACTAAATTTGATTCTCAGGTTTGGTCACTGCCCCTAAAGAAGCACAAAGGTCTAATAGAGAACAACAAAGATGGTACAAGAATTAAGAGAGCCAAGTTGCAGGGAAAGCTAGAGGCTTTGAATTTGCCTGCCATGAAAATGATAAAGGAGGGGGATGACCTGGTCATTAGCTTTCAATTTTTGAATGCAGGGATAGAGCAGCCAGGGCAGACAGAACTTGAAATTAAGCAAGAGACTTGTGGTAAAGGATATAGAGAAGTGATTTTATTGTATAAGGGTGGTCAGTGAGTGGAATAGAATGACTGCATACATAAATTTAAGATTTTGTATGACAATGAAGAATGTTAAAGGCATGGAGCATCATGAGTGTAAAAATCCCTCCCCATTCAGTACAAATAGGTTATTACACCCAAATGTACCAACTCTCTGCCCCAGGAATCCTTTCCATCCTTGTGAGGTTCCTGCAGCACTCTGGAAACTGGCAGTGCCCACCAGTCAGGACCACAGGTAAAAATGTGTTGTTGTTTTGGCATCTATTTGCTGAGAATGCAGGTAAAATTTGGAGTAAATGCTTTGTGTCTTCTTTTTGGTAGTTACATCATGGGCATGAAGGGTCTTGGGGGTATGTTGAAATGGTGTTTGTAGTTGCATTTCAGCAAATACCTTTAGATCTTCAGAGGTTAGTAAGTATTTTACCTTCTCTGGTGTGCCTAGGCTGTTTAAACCCTTTCTGTGAAGGGATGTTATTTTGAAATTGGTCTGGTTATGTTGGTAAGTCAAGCCACATTGTTAGATCAGCAGATTAGTGATGTGAGGAAGCTTTTCCTATGTTACCTTGTATTAGAAGGAAGATTATTCAAGTACCTTAAGAGAAGCCATATATATATAGGTGGTATTCATTTGCCTCTTAAGTTTTTCTCTAACTGCTCACCTCCATGTTGATTTGCTTGTCATAAAGTTTTGGTCCAGCAGGGAGTTTTGTAGAATGAAAATCTGCTTCTTTTAGGGCAGTGTTCCTTGAGTAGCTTTTCATTATTGGTCCTTGCAGTTTTTCAGTATTGCTCCATGCTCTATCTTTTACTTTCCTTGAAAAACTTTTCTCTGATGGTAGTCATCGTCAGGGTGATGTCTTTGTCTCAGGAAATTTGTGGGGGTAACCTGTATGGCTTGGGAGCTAACAAGATGTTGATGTCATCACTTGGTGGATGTAGCTGATTGAATGGGTGTTTTAGAATCTGTTGCTGTAACTGCTATTTGAGGTGTTTCACAGTGGGTAAGAGGTGTAAACTTCAGAATTGTGGAGTTGGAAGCTGCAAACCTTCCAGAGATCAAAGGAGATTCCTCACCTTGCAGGACATCACCTGAAGTGAAAGTTTTTCATTCTTCAAAACTCGCTTTTTCACTTTGATTTCTTTTTTTTACTTTTTCTGTGTAAAGATCCATGTACATTTGACAGAAATTTTTGTTTGAGGTGCATAATTTCCATGAAACTTCCCTTTTTAAAGAAAAACAAATAAAGTGAAAGACAAGTGCTCTCCAAATGGCATCATATTACTGTTGGACCTCTCACAGTGTTTTGACAGTTCTTTATACTTTCTGTTGTCTCTATTACTTTCCTTGTACACTTGAATGCTTAACAGCAGGTTTCATTCTTGTGAACCAGACTGCCAGATTACAGGTGAATTCACATCCGTAAGCCCCATGGGCCAGAGAAAAACAGAATAAATGGATGATGCATGGCACTTTTGCAGTGTTCATTGTATAGACTCATCATGGACTGATAGTGAAAAGTCAGTCTTTAAAAGGAACTTCTCACTCCGCTTCTTTTTTTTTAATTTTTTTACAGTACATGGCAAGTGATTATTCCTCTGCAAGATATTATGACAACAGTATCATTCCCTTGTTGAGTACTCTAGTTTTTTTTTTTTTTTTTTTTTTTTTTTTTTTTTTTTTTTGCCGCTGTCTCCCGTGTTTGCGAGGTAGCGCAAGGAAACAGACGAAAGAAATGGCCCAACCCGCCCCCATACACATGTATATACATACGTCCACACACGCAAATATACATACCTACACAGCTTTCCATGGTTTACCCCAGATGCTTCACATGCCTTGATTCAATCCACTGACAGCACGTCAACCCCGGTATACCACATCGCTCCAATTCACTCTATTCCTTGCCCTCCTTTCACCCTCCTGCATGTTCAGGCCCCGATCACACAAAATCTTTTTCACTCCATCTTTCCACCTCCAATTTGGTCTCCCTCTTCTCCTCGTTCCCTCCACCTCCGACACATATATGTTGTTTTTATATTCATAATTTCATTGTTATTGTCAATAGTCATATGTATTTATATATACTGTACGGATATGCTGCATATGTTTATGTTTCAATTTTGTTTTCCAGGTCCAATCGCCCCCTTTGACTGGACCAACTATCAGTGATCCTACTGGAGCCACACGGGGCCCTACAGACAGTCAAGCCCTTGGTGGCCGGCCTATGAATGGCCTCAACCCTACCTTACCATCACTACCTGATCCTGAGGGAACTGCATCTACATCTAAAATATTTGTAGCACTATATGACTATGATGCTAGAACAGATGAGGACTTGAGTTTTAGAAAGGGAGAGCATTTAGAAATTCTTAATGATACTCAAGGGGACTGGTGGTTTGCAAGATCTAAAGCCACAAAGCAGGATGGCTACATTCCCTCCAACTATGTGGCTAAGTTGAAAAGTATAGAAGCTGAACCGTAAGTATTATTAGAGCTATTTTTTATTTTTTATTATACTTTGTCGCTGTCTCCCGCGTTTGCGAGGTAGCGCAAGGAAACAGACGAAAGAAATGGCCCAAACCCCCCCCACACACACACACACGTACATACACACGTCCACACACGCAAATATACATACCTACACAGCTTTCCACGGCTCACCCCAGACGCTTCACATGCCTTGATTCAATCCACTGACAGCACGTCAACCCCGGTATACCACATCGCTCCAATTCACTCTATTCCTTGCCCTCCTTTCACCCTCCTGCATGTTCAGGTCCCGATCACACAAAATCTTTTTCACTCCATCTTTCCACCTCCAATTTGGTCTCCCTCTTCTCCTCGTTCCCTCCACCTCCGACACATATATCCTCTTGGTCAATCTTTCCTCACTCATTCTCTCCATGTGCCCAAACCACTTCAAAACACCCTCTTCTGCTCTCTCAACCACGCTCTTTTTATTTCCATACATCTCTCTTACCCTTACGTTACTCACTCGATCAAACCACCTCACACCACACATTGTCCTCAAACATCTCATTTCCAGCACATCCATCCTCCTGCGCACAACTCTATCCATAGCCCACGCTTCGCAACCATACAACATTGTTGGAACCACTATTCCTTCAAACATACCCATTTTTGCTTTCCGAGATAATGTTCTCGACTTCCACACATTCTTCAAGGCCCCCAGAATTTTCGCCCCCTCCCCCACCCTATGATCCACTTCCGCTTCCATGGTTCCATCTGCTGCCAGATCCACTCCCAGATATCTAAAACACTTCACTTCCTCCAGTTTTTCTCCATTCAAACTCACCTCCCAGTTGACTTGACCCTCAACCCTACTGTACCTAATAACCTTGCTCTTATTCACATTTACTCTTAACTTTCTTCTTCCACACACTTTACCAAACTCAGTCACCAGCTTCTGCAGTTTCTCACATGAATCAGCCACCAGCGCTGTATGAGAGCTGTATCTTAGTTATAGCTGAGCATTACATTTTTTCTTTTTACTTGAAATGGTTTGGACATATGGAGAGAATGAGTGAGGAAAGGTGGTGGGGACAAGAAGTGGGAAACCAAATTGGAGGTTGAAGGATGGAGTGCAGAAAGATTTTAAGTGACTGGGGCCTTAACATTTTCCTTGTTCCCTCCACCTCCGACACATATATCCTCTTTGTCAACCTTTCCTCGCTCATTCTCTCCATATGTCCAAACTATGTATATGATGGGGTTGATAGAGATGCTTTGTGGGAGGTTTTATGAGTATATGGTGTGGGAGGTAAGTTGCTAGAAGTAGTGAAAAGTTTTTACCAAGGATGTAAGGCATGTGTATGAGTAGGAAGAGTGGAGTGTCATTGGTTATAAGTGAATGTCGGTCTGTGGCAGGGGTGTATGATGTCTGTATGGTTGTTTAATTTGTTTATGGGTGGGGTAGTTAGAGAGGTAAATGCAAGAGCTTTGGAGAGTAGGGGCAGGTATGCAGTATGTTGTGGATGAGAGGGCCTGGAAAGGGGGTCACTGGCTTTTGCTGATGATACATCTCTGGTGGCTGATTCATGGGAAACTGCAGAGGTTGAGTGATTTTGGAAAAGTGTGTGAAAGGAGAAAGTTGAGAGTAAATGTGAATAAGAGCAATGTTATTAGATTCAGTAGGGATGAGAGACAAATTGATTGGGATGTAAGTTTGAATGGAGAAAAACTGGAGGAAGTGAAGTCATTTAGATATCTTGGATTGGACGTACCAGCAGATGGAACCATGGAAGCTGAAGCGAGTCACAGGGTGGGGAAGGGGGCGAAGGTTCTGGGAGCCTTGAAGAATGTGTGGAAGGAGAAAATGTTATCTCGGGGAGCAAAAATGGGTATGTTTTAAAGGAATGATAGTTCCAACCATGTAATATGGTTGCGAGGCATGGGCTGTAGATAGGGTTGTACGGAGAAGGGCGGCTGTGTTGGAAATGAGATGTTTGAGGACAATATGTGGTGTGGAGTGGTTTGATCGAGTAAGTAATGTAAGGATAAGAGAGATGTGTGGAAATATAGAGTATGGTTGAGAGAGCAGAAGAGGGTGTGCTGAAATGGTTTGTACATATGGAGAGAATGAGTGAGGGAAGATTGACGAAGAGTATAAATATGTGTCAGAGATGGAGGGAACAAGAAGCAGGAGACCAAATTGGAGGTGGAAGGATGGAGTGAAAAGGATTTTGAGCAATCAGTGCCTGAACATACACGAGGGTGAGAGGCATGCAAGGAATAGAGTGAATTGGAATGATGTGGTATACTGGGGTTGATGTGCTGTCAGTGGATTGAACCAGGGCATGTGAAGCATCTGGGGTAAACCATGAAAAAATCTGTAGGGCCTGGATGTGTTTAGGAAACTGTGGTTGTGGTGAATTACACACTAGAGACTGAGTGTGAAAAAAGGGGCCTTTTTGCTTGTATTCCTGGCACTGCCTCGCTGAAGCAGGGGATAGTGATGCTGTTTTCCTGTGGGGAGGGGTAGCAACAGGAATGGATGAAGGCAAGCACGTATGAATATGTACATGTGCATGTATGTAATGAATGTGTATGTATATATTGATACATATGTTTATGTATATGTGCGCATTTATGTACATACATATGTATATGAGTGGATGGGCCATTCTTCGTCTATTTATTGGCGCTACCACGTTGACGCGGGAAACAGTTATTATGTATAATGTATGTATGTTAGCAGTTTTGATGCACGAGACTGGGTTATAGTGATGGGTGATTTGAATGCAAAGGTGAGTAATATGGCAGTTGAGGGAATAATTGGTATACATGGGGTGTTCAGTGTTGTGAATGGAAATGGTGAAGAGCTTGTAGATTTGTGTGCTGAAAAAGGACTGGTGATTGGGAATACCTGGTTTAAAAAGAGAGAGATGTGTCTGTAAGTAGGATAGATAACAGAGAGCGTTATTGGATTACGTGTTAATTGATAGGTGCTTGAAAGAGAGATTTTTGGATGTTAATGTGCTGAGAGGTGCAACTGCAGGGATGTCTGATCATTATCTTGTGGAGGCAAAGGTGAAGATTTGTTGAGGTTTTCAGAAAAGAAGAGAGAATGTTGGGGTGAAGAGAGTGGTAAGAGTAAGTGAGCGTGGGAAGGATACTTATGTGAGGAAGTACCAGGAGAGACAGAGTGCAGAATGGAAAAAGGTGATAGCAAAGGACATAAGGGGAGTGGGGGAGGAATGGGATGTATTTAGGGAAGCAGTGATGGCTTGCGCTAAAGATGCTTGTGGCATGAGAAGGGAGGGAGGTGGGCAGATTAGAAAGGGTAGTGAGTGGTGGGATGAAGAAGTAAGATTATTAGTGAAAGAAGAGAGGAATTTGGATGATTTTTTCAGGGAAATAGTGCAAATGACTGGGAGAGGTATAAAAGAGAGGCAGGAGGACAAGAGAAAGGTGCAAGAGGTGAAAAAGAGGGCAAATGAGAGTTGGGTGAGAGTATCTACATTTTAGGGAAAATAAGATGTTTTGGAAGGAGGTAAATAAAGTGCGTAAGAGAAGTGAACAAATGGGGACATCGGTGAAGGGGGGTAATGGGGAGGTAATAACAAGTAGTGGTGATGTGAGAAGGAGATGGAGTGAGTATTTTGAAGATTCGTTGAATGTGTTAGATGATAGATTGGCAGATATAGGGTGTTTTGGTCAAGGTGGTGTGCAAAGTGAGAGGGCCAGGGAGAATGATTTGGTAAACAGAGAGGAGGTAGTGAAAGCTTTTCGGAAGATGGAAGCCGGCAAGGCAGTGGGTTTGGATGGTATTGCAGTGGAATTTATTAAAAAGGGGGTGACTGTGTTGTTGACTGGTTGGTGAGGATATTCAGTGTATGTATGGCTCATAGTGAAGTACCTGAGGATTGGCGGAATGCATGCATAGTGCCATTGTACAAAGGCAAATGGGATAAAGGGGAGTGTTTAAATTACAGAGGTATAAGTTTGTTGAGTATTCCTGGTAAAATATATGGGAGGGTATTGATTGGGAGGGTGAAGGCATGTACAGAACATCAGAGCAGTGTGGTTTCAAAAGTGGTAGAGGATGTGTGGATCAGGTGTTTGCTTTGAAGAATGTATGTGAGAAATACTTAGAAAAACAAATGGATTTGTATGTAGCATTTATGGATCTGGAGAAGGCATATGATAAGGTTGATCGAGATGCTCTGTGGAAGGTATTAAGAATATATGGTGTGGGAGGCAAGTTGCTGGAAGCAGCGAAAAGTTTCTATCCAGGATGTAAGGCATGTGTAGGAGTAGGAAGAGAGGAAAGTGATTGGTTCTCAGTGAATATCTGTTTGCAGCAGGGGTGTGTGACGTCTCCATGGTTGTTTAATTTGTTTATGGATGGGATTTTTAGGGAGGTGAATGCAAGAGTTTTGGAGAGAGGGGCAAGTATGCAGTCTGTTGTGGATGAGAGGGCTTGGGAAGTGAGTCAGTTGCTGTTTGCTGATGATACAGCACTGGTGGCTGATTTGGGTGAGAAACTGCAGAAGCTGGTGACTGAGTTTGGTAAAGTGTGTGAAAGATGAAAGCTGAGAGTAAATGTGAATAAGAGCAAGGTTATTAGGTACAGTAGGGTTGAGGGCCAAGTCAATTGGGAGGTAAGTTTGAATGGAGAAAAACTGGAGGAAGTGAAGTGTTTTAGATATCTGGGAGTGGATTTGGCAGCGGATGGAACTATGGAAGTGGAAGCGAGTCGTAGGGTGGGGGAGGGGGCGAAAGTTCTAGGAATGTTAAAAAATATGTGGAAGGTGAGAACATTATCTTGGAAAGCAAAAATGGCAATGTTTGAAGGAATAGTGGTTCCAACAATGTTATATGGTTGCGAGGTGTGGGCTATAGGTTAGGGTTGTACTGAGGAGGTTTGATGTATTGGAAATGTTTGAGGACAATATGTGGTGTGAGGTGGTTTGATCGAGTAAGTAATGAAAGGGTAAGAGAGATGTGTGGTAATAAATAGAGTGTGGTTGAGAGAGCAGAAGAGGGTGTATTGAAATGGTTTGGTCACATGGAGAGAATGAGTGAGGAAAGATTGACAATGAGGATATATGTGTCAGATGTGGAGGGAACAAGGAGAAGTGGGAGACCAAATTGGAGGTGAAAGGATGGAGTGAAAAAGATTTTGAGCGATCGGAGCCTAAATGTGCAGGAGGGTGAAAGGCATGCAAGGGATAAAGTGAATTGGAACAATGTAGTATACTGGGGTCGACGTGCTATCAGTGGATTGAACCAGGGCATGTGAAGTGTCTTGGGTAAACCATGGAAAGTTTTGTGGGACCTGGATGTGGAAAGGGAGCTGTGGTATCGGTGCATTATACATGACAGTTAGAGACTGAGTGTGAATGAATGTGGCCTTTGTTGCCTTTTCCTAGCACTACCTTGCATGCGTTCGTGGGGAGGGGGTGCCATTTCATGTGTGGTGGGATGGCGACGGGAAAGAATAAAGGCAGTATGAATTATCTACATGTGTATATATGTATCTGTCTATGTCTATATATGTATACATTGAAATGTATAGGTATGTATATGTGCGTTTGTGGATGTGTTTGTATATATATGTGGGTGGGTTGGGCCATTCTTTTGTCTGTTTCCTTGCGCTACCTCGGTGACACGGGAGACAACAACAAAGTATACTAAATGATGGATAAATATTTATTTTTTTTATTTTGCTTTGTCGCTGTCTCCCGCGTTTGCGAGGTAGCGCAAGGAAACAGACGAAAGAAATGGCCCAACCCACCCCCATACACATTATATACATACACGTCCACACACGCAAATATACATACCTATACATCCCAATGTACACATATATATACACACACAGACACATACATATATACCCATGCACACAATTCACACTGTCTGCCTTTATTCATTCCCATCGCCACCTCGCCACACATGGCATACCATCCCCCTCCCCCCTCATGTGTGCGAGGTAGCGCTAGGAAAAGACAACAAAGGCCCCATTCGTTCACACTCAGTCTCTAGCTGTCATGCAAGAATGCCCGAAACCACATCCAGGCCCCACACAACTTTCCATGGTTTACCCCAGACGCTTCACATGCCCTGATTCAATCCACTGACAGCACGTCAACCCCGGTATACCACATCGATCCAATTCACTCTATTCCTTGCCCGCCTTTCACCCTCCTGCATGTTCAGGCCCCGATCACTCAAAAGCTTTTTCACTCCATCTTTCCACCTCCAATTTGGTCTCCCACTTCTCCTCGTTCCCTCCACCTCCGACACATATATCCTCTTGGTCAATCTTTCCTCACTCATTCTCTCCATGTGCCCAAACCATTTCAAAACACCCTCTTCTGCTCTCTCAACCACGCTCTTTTTATTTCCACACATCTCTCTTACCCTTACATTACTTACTCGATCAAACCACCTCACACCACATATTGTCCTCAAACATCTCATTTCCAGTACATCCACCTTCCTCCGCACAACTCTATCCATAACCCACGCCTCGCAACCATATAACATTGTTGGAACCACTATTCCTTCAAACATACCCATTTTTGCTTTCCGAGATAATGTTTTCGACTTCCACGCATTCTTCAATGCTCCCAGAATTTTCGCCCCCTCCCCAACCTATGATTCACTTCTGCTTCCATGGTTCCATCCGCTGCCAGATCCACTCCCAGATATCTAAAACACTTAACTTCCTCCAGTTTTCTCCATTCAAACTTACCTCCCAATTAACTTGACCCTCAACCCTACTGTACCTAATAACCTTACTCTTATTCACATTTACTCTCAGCTTTCTTCTTTCACACACTTTACCAAACTCAGTCACCAGCTTCTGCAGTTTCTCGCATGAATCAGCCACCAGCGCTGTATCATCAGCGAACAACAACTGACTCACATCCCAAGCTGTCATCCACAACAGACTGCATACTTGCCCCTCTTTCCAAAACTCTTGCATTCACCTCCCTAACAACCCCATCCATAAACAAATTAAACAACCATGGAGACATCACACACCCCTGCCGCAAACCTACATTCACTGAGAACCAATCACTTTCCTCTCTTCCTACACGTACACATGCCTTACATCCTATCTCTAGATCCTGCTCTCACATTTGAAGTGGTTCTCGCTCTGCATCCTTACTTGGCAGACTTGACTCAAAAGCAGTCTGCCTTATAAACTGTCCCAGGCTAACTTCCAGACATGATCCCCTTGCCCTATGCTGCAATGTTGGTTCTCTTTCCTGTTCTATAGGTATTACTTTGGTTTTTGCTCCCAAGAGCTGGCTGCTTGTGTGCCCACACCACTAGCTAGACCATGCAATAATTGGCAAGCTGCTGCATCTCATGATTATTTTGTGGCCATTATCTCTGGAACTCTATCTTCTCATGTTTTTCCCAATAACTATGACCTGGCACATTTCAAAAGACAGGTTTTTCACTTTCTCAAAAATTCTTCAATACTTTCACTTGTCTTTTCTTTTTCTATTTCATAATTCTCTTTATATTTCAATTAAGGCCTGGCCTTGATGTGGACTTTAGTCCATGTATGGAGCCTGAGACATAAATAAGAATGATAAGAAATTCCATTACAAATCCATCTGCTTTTCTAAGTATGCCTCTTGTAGATTCTTCAAATTAAACTCCTGATCCACACATCCTTTACCACTTCTGAAACCATAATGCTCCTCCCCAATCTGATGCTCTGTACATGACTTCACCCTCTCAGTCAGTACCCTTCCCTACAGTTTTCCAGGTATACTGAATGAACTTGTGCCTCTATGATTTGAACACTCACCTTTATCCCCCTTGCCTTTGTTCAGTGGCACTATACATGCATTGCACTAGTCCTCAGGCACTTCACCATAATCCATACATGCATTGAATATCCTTATCAACCAATCAACAACAGTAAATCCTTTCTTAATAAATTCAACTGCAAAACCATCCAAACCCACTGCTTTGCTGGATTTCATCTTCTGCAAGGCTTTCACAACTTCTCTCTCCACCAAACCATTGTCCCCAGCTCTCACTTCGCACGCTGCCCCGACCAAAATACCCTACATCAGCCACTCTGTCGTTAAACACATTCAGTAATCCTTCAAAATACTCACTGCATCACTACCTATTATCACTTGCCCCCTTCACCAATGTTCCCATTTGTTCTCATCTTTCATTTATTCCCCCTAAAGTTTAATGATACTCTTGCTCTAACTCTCATTTGACCTCTTTTTCAGCTCTTGCACCTTCCTCCTGACCTCCTGTCGCTTTCTCTTATACATCTCCCAGTCATTTGCACTCCTTCCTTGTAAGTACTATCCATATGCCTCTCTTTTCTCTTTCACTGACTGCTTTACATCATCCCATCACTCATTCCAATTTGCCCAACTCCCACCTTTCTCATGCCATATGCATCTCTTGCACATGCCGTCTGCTTCACTAAATACATCCCATTCCTCATCTGCTTCCCTCACTTCATTTGCTCTCTCCTTTTGTCATTCTACACTCAATCTTTCTTCGTATTTCTTCACACAAATCTCCTATCCAAGCTTGCTCAATGTCACCACTCTCTTCACCCCTACATTCTCTCCATGTTTTTGAAAACCAATACAAATCAGCATTTTCGCCACCACAAGATAGTGATCAGACATCCCACCAGCTGCCCATCTCAGCACAAAATCACGTCCAAAAATCTCTCTTTTACATGCCTATCATTTAACATGTAATCCAATAATGCCCTTTGACTATCTCTGCTACTCGCATACATATATTTGTGTACATATATCTTTTTAAACCAGTATTCCCAATCACCAGTCTTTTTTAAGCACACAACTTCACAAGCTCTTCATATCCATTCATAACACTGAATACCCCATCCACACTAATTTTACCCACAACTCCCACATTACTCACTTTCATATTCAAATCACCCATCACTAATACCTTATCTCGTGTGCCAAAACTGTTGACACATTCGCTCAGCTGTTCCCAAAACACTTGCATCTCATGATCTTTTTTCTCCTGACCAGGTGCATAAGCACCAATAATCACCAATCTCTTGCCATACACCTTCAGTTTTATCCACATCAATCTATAATTTACTTTTTTACATTGTATCACACACTCCCACAACTCTTGCTTCAGGGATAGTGCTACTCCTTTAGCACTTGTCCTCTCATCAACCCTTGACTTTACTCCCAAGATGTTTCCAAACTATTCTTCATCTTTACACTTGTTTCATTTCACTCAGAGCAAGAACATCCAGGTTTCTTTCCTCAAAATACTACCTATCTCTCCTTTCTTCTCATCTTGGTTACATCCACACACATTCGGACACCTTGATCTGAACCTTCGAGGAGGATGAGCTCTCCCCACTTGACTCCTTCTCGTACCTCATTTAGAAATTGAAATACAAAAAGGGAAGGGTTTACCACCTCCTTTAGTTACTTTCTAGGTCACATGGGAAATGCGGAGGAAGAATACCTATGAAAAAATGAAGGCATGTCTCATAGTTGTTGAAAAAGTGAACCTTTGTGGATATACCTTATTTTGGGTGATAAATTGGTAGTTTAATCCCACTCAAAGCAAGTCTCCTTTATGTGCATGTGGATCTATTTATGACAATGAATTTGTTTAACTTGCCACAAAACATACATCTATGATAGACTGGGGTTTTGGCGTTGATTTTCTTTGGAGCTATGAAGGTAAGGAAAGTGGATGGCACATTAAGAACTACTTTTTGAGTAGTTTAAGGTTGCATGTGAGGAAGGAGCTGACAAGGATGAATCATAGATATGGAATTGCAGAATAGGAAACATGCAAGGATTTAAGTATCCTTAGATAAAGTATATATTGAGATTTTGGATTTAGAAGGGACTGATTGAGTAGGTGATGGAAAGATACAGACAGATATGGAAAAATAATTAATGTTAAGACTGGTGTAGTGAGGACAAATATAAAGTTAGTGTTTAGAGCTGTAGTGGGAGACATGAGGGTTGACATGACATGCTGGAAAGAGAGTTAAAGTCCACATGAGATTTTTAGCAATCTTATTTTGGTAAGTGCTTTCCCTAGTCCATAGCTTGTAAATAGGCATTAGTTTTAAAGGGAAATGAAGTTTGCAGGCCGTACTTTGTAATTATAAGATACCTCTTCACCCTAAACTCAAAATGCACCTCAAGATTTAAACCTTGTTGGCATTGTTTCATATGTACTTCATTTTGGTTCTGCTAACTTTTTTCCAGTTGGTATTTTGGGAAGATCAAGAGAATAGAAGCAGAGAAGAAGTTATTATTACCTGAAAATGAACATGGCGCCTTCTTGATACGTGATTCTGAAAGTAGAAGAAATGACTACTCATTATCAGGTAAGCATACAAAAGTAATCTGGCTGTTGAATGGAAAGCCTGTATAGGAAACTTTATATATCTGTTGAGGAAGTTTCTCATTCAAAACGGATACATAGAAAAGCCATGCTAATTGTTTACCTAAAGTTTGCTTGCCTACTCAAGGGCATATCTTTTCAGATTTGACAGAGAATGATTAATCACAGCCCTGAAGCGAGTGCAAGCTTCTTACTGTCTGTTGTAATCTTCCCCGTGCAAGCATTGTATTAGGAAGCATCCATTATTCTTCTGCCCAGAGGGTCTCCTGGAAGTTGTCTCATTTGCTCCCTGTGAATATTTTTTGTGATAGCATTTGTATTTGCTTTCTTGTAAACTTAAGAATTGAACACCAGTGAGAGGGAGATGGGTTGTGGCAGTGATTACCCAAACCAACCTTCTTCTTGGAAGATAATCTGTTTGATTCTGAAAAGCCTCTCATTATTCTAACCAGCTTTTCATCAGACTGCACCCATTTTCTGTAATTTCCATTGGAGGACAGCCATCTTAATGATGAAGTAGTATAAGGAGATTCAAGTGAAGAGACAAGTTTTTCATGGATAAATTCATTTGGGCATTGTGATCATAATAATGATGCCTATTTTTAATATTAGGGATAGGGGTGAAAGAATACTTCCCACGTATTCCTCGCGTGTCGTAGAAAGCGACTAGAGGGGACGGGAGCGGGGGGCCGGAAATCCTCCCCTCCTTGTATTAACTTTCTAAAATGGGAAACAGAAGAAGGAGTCACGCGGGGAGTGATCATCCTCCTCGAAGGCTCAGAGTGGGGTGCCTAAATGTGTGTGGATGTAACCAAGATGTGAAAAAAGGAGAGATAGGTAGTATGTTTGAGGAAAGGAACCTGGATGTTTTGGCTCTGAGTGAAACGAAGCTCAAGGGTAAAGGGGAAGAGTGGTTTGGAAATGTCTGGGGAGTGAAGTCAGGGGTTAGTGAGAGGACAAGAGCAAGGGAAGGAGTAGCAATACTCCTGAAACAGGAGTTGTGGGAGTATGTGATAGAATGTAAGAAAGTAAATTCTCGATTAATATGGGTAAAATTGAAAGTTGATGGAGAGAGGTGGGTGATTATTGGTGCATATGCACCTGGGCATGAGAAGAAAGATCATGAGAGGCAAGTGTTTTGGGAGCAGCTGAATGAGTGTGTTAGCGGTTTTGATGCACGAGACCGGGTTATAGTGATGGGTGATTTGAATGCAAAGGTGAGTAATGTGGCAGTTGAGGGAATAATTGGTATGCATGGGGTGTTCAGTGTTGTAAATGGAAATGGTGAAGAGCTTGTAGATTTATGTGCTGAAAAAGGACTGATGATTGGGAATACCTGGTTTAAAAAGCGAGATATACATAAGTATACTTATGTAAGTAGGAGAGATGGCCAGAGAGCGTTATTGGATTACGTGTTAATTGACAGGCGTGCGAAAGAGAGACTTTTGGATGTTAATGTGCTGAGAGGTGCAACTGGAGGGATGTCTGATCATTATCTTGTGGAGGCTAAGGTGAAGATTAGTATGGGTTTTCAGAAAAGAGGAGTGAATGTTGGGGTGAAGAAGGTGGTGAGAGTAAGTGAGCTTGGGAAGGAGACCTGTGTGGGGAAGTACCAGGAGAGACTGTGTACAGAATGGAAAAAGGTGAGAACAATGGAAGTAAGGGGAGTGGGGGAGGAATGGGATGTATTTAGGGAATCAGTGATGGATTGCGCAAAAGATGCTTGTGGCATGAGAAGAGTGGGAGGTGGGCTGTTTAGAAAGGGTAGTGAGTGGTGGGATGAAGAAGTAAGAGTATTAGTGAAAGAGAAGAGAGAGGCATTTGGACGATTTTTGCAGGGAAAAAATGCAATTGAGTGGGAGAAGTATAAAAGAAAGAGACAGGAGGTCAAGAGAAAGGTGCAAGAGGTGAAAAAAAGGGCAAATGAGAGTTGGGGTGAGAGACTATCAGTAAATTTTAGGGAGAATAAAAAGATGTTCTGGAAGGAGGTAAATAGGGTGCGTAAGACAAGGGAGCAAATGGGAACTTCAGTGAAGGGCGTAAATGGGGAGGTGATAACAAGTAGTGGTGATGTGAGAAGGAGATGGAATGAGTATTTTGAAGGTTTGTTGAATGTGTCTGATGACAGAGTGGCAGATATAGGGTGTTTTGGTCGAGGTGGTGTGCAAAGTGAGAGGGTTAGGGAAAATGATTTGGTAAACAGAGAAGAGGTAGTAAAAGCTTTGCGGAAGATGAAAGCCGGCAAGGCAGCGGGTTTGGATGGTATTGCAGTGGAGTTTATTAAAAAAGGGGGTGACTGTATTGTTGACTGGTTGGTAAGGTTATTTAATGTATGTATGACTCATGGTGAGGTGCCTGAGGATTGGCGGAATGCGTGCATAGTGCCATTGTACAAAGGCAAAGGGGATAAGAGTGAGTGCTCAAATTACAGAGGTATAAGTTTGTTGAGTATTCCTGGTAAATTATATGGGAGGGTATTGATTGAGAGGGTGAAGGCATGTACAGAGCATCAGAGTGGGGAAGAGCAGTGCGGTTTCAGAAGTGGTAGAGGATGTGTGGATCAGGTGTTTGCTTTGAAGAATGTATGTGAGAAATACTTAGAAAAGCAAATGGATTTGTATGTAGCATTTATGGATCTGGAGAAGGCATATGATAGAGTTGATAGAGATGCTCTGTGGAAGGTATTAAGAATATATGGTGTGGGAGGCAAGTTGTTAGAAGCAGTGAAAAGTTTTTATCGAGGATGTAAGGCATGTGTACGTGTAGGAAGAGAGGAAAGTGATTGGTTCTCAGTGAATGTAGGTTTGCGGCAGGGGTGTGTGATGTCTCCATGGTTGTTTAATTTGTTTATGGATGGGGTTGTTAGGGAGGTGAATGCAAGAGTCCTGGAAAGAGGGGCAAGTATGAAGTCTGTTGGGGATGAGAGAGCTTGGGAAGTGAGTCAGTTGCTGTTCGCTGATGATACAGCGCTGGTGGCTGATTCATGTGAGAAACTGCAGAAGCTGGTGACTGAGTTTGGTAAAGTGTGTGGAAGAAGAAAGTTAAGAGTAAATGTGAATAAGAGCAAGGTTATTAGGTACAGTAGGGTTGAGGGTCAAGTCAATTGGGAGGTGAGTTTGAATGGAGAAAAACTGGAGGAAGTGAAGTGTTTTAGATATCTGGGAGTGGATCTGGCAGCGGATGGAACCATGGAAGCGGAAGTGGATCATAGGGTGGGGGAGGGGGCGAAAATTTTGGGAGCCTTGAAAAATGTGTGGAAGTCGAGAACATTATCTCGGAAAGCAAAAATGGGTATGTTTGAAGGAATAGTGGTTCCAACAATGTTGTATGGTTGCGAGGCGTGGGCTATGGATAGAGTTGTGCGCAGGAGGATGGATGTGCTGGAAATGAGATGTTTGAGGACAATGTGTGGTGTGAGGTGGTTTGATCGAGTGAGTAACGTAAGGGTAAGAGAGATGTGTGGAAATAAAAAGAGCGTGGTTGAGAGAGCAGAAGAGGGTGTTTTGAAATGGTTTGGGCACATGGAGAGAATGAGTGAGGAAAGATTGACCAAGAGGATATATGTGTCGGAGGTGGAGGGAACGAGGAGAAGAGGGAGACCAAATTGGAGGTGGAAAGATGGAGTGAAAAAGATTTTGTGTGATCGGGGCCTGAACATGCAGGAGGGTGAAAGGAGGGCAAGGAATAGAGTGAATTGGAGCGATGTGGTATACAGGGGTTGAAGTGCTGTCAGTGGATTGAATCAGGGCATGTGAAGCGTCTGGGGTAAACCATGGAAAGCTGTGTAGGTATGTATATTTGCGTGTGTGGACGTGTGTATGTACATGTGTATGGGGGGGGTTGGGCCATTTCTTTCGTCTGTTTCCTTGCGCTACCTCGCAAACGCGGGAGACAGCGACAAAGTATAAAAAAAAAAAAAAAAAAAAAATCGTACTGCTCTTATCAGATGTTTGGTCCTTGCTTCTTTATCATGGGGGTCACTTGCTGCCTGAAGGTTCTTTTAAGTTGGACATGAATTAATTGGGAGCTTGTATTGATTGCTCAGAATTTTCTCTTCTGCAGCTCTCCCAAGGGGAAGAATTTGTTTAATGCCAAGCAAGCCCCCAGAGAGGTCAGTTATGTAATCTCTGTACTTTCTCAGGATACATCTGAGAGCCCCATGGCTTTCAAGTCAGCTTTTGGTGGGGTACTCAGGCATTTCTTTGGCCATCAAGACTGCCTTTTTCCCATTGAGGATTTTCTGATTAATCTTGAGATATTTAGGGCTTTGATGATGTAGAATATCTCCTTAGAATGATAAAATCTGACTTACATTGTAGTATTTTTAAAGCTACATTTGTAATTGAACATATTCAGTCTCTTTTGGACTTCCTCCAGAGCAGATTCACACATAATGGAAGGATGAAAGCCCCTTTGTGAGATTGAACTATGTTTCTCCTGGTGTTGCCAAGTTTAATGGGATTTGAGGATGCAAAACCCAAGAATTGTTTGATGCTACCTCTTTCCTGCATGTCATTCTATATATTATTCTTGCACTCTTTATAGACACCTTAACGCTCAAGCATACCATTGCCTCACATGGAATTAAAAAAAAAATTTTGTGCCTGTTAATGTTCCAGAACCATATTCTGCAAGACTCATATCTTAGGGGAGTATGCATTGTCCAGGTGGATGCCTTTCTTGATACGAAGCTTAGTGTCATGAGAGATATCATTACGAAAGGAGACTTTCAATTAGATCTTTTATATAGGCATGGCACCTCAAGTGGATCTCTTTGCTGCCAGAACCAGTTTGTTACTCCTGCCTCGTGTTTATTTAATTTTAGATGTAAGTGCAGGATCAACAGTCAATTTTTGTTTGTATGTGAGTTATTGGAATCTTATATATCTTTTTCCTCTTTTTCAGCTTCTTGGATAAGCTTTTCTGAAACACATCTATGGAGTAAGGTTTGGAGAATGATTAACAGACAACATTTTAGATAGACATTAACCCTTCTCAAAGACAGTACCTTTCTATCTGGAAGTCATACGTGACCCTTCTTGAAGATTTTGGTATCTCTGAAATTATAGAAACCTTATGTTTTGAGTTCTTCTCTAGCAGGTTTTTTGTCAAGACCATAGCTAGAAACTATTGTCTCTTATAGAAGTGCCC
Organism: Panulirus ornatus; assembly: GCF_036320965.1. Lineage (NCBI taxonomy): Eukaryota > Metazoa > Arthropoda > Malacostraca > Decapoda > Palinuridae > Panulirus > Panulirus ornatus. The sequence continues at coordinate 12,741,025 of NC_092271.1, read as the reverse complement.
TTCAAGAATACCACTCTTTGGGCTTTGGTATTAATTTGACAATCACTATCAGGGTTAAACTTCTTTGATCTTTCTCTCTGAGTAGAGCCAGTGCCCTTTCCCTTTCAGCCTAAGTGGGAGCCTTCAGAATTCTTTGATCTTTACATTTTAATAATTTTCCTGGCACTTTAGCTTCTTAGCTTCATATGAACACACTTCTCCTTATGGCCTTAGGCTCCAAGAAGGGAGTTTAGTGAATTACATGCTATGTTCAACACAAGAACCTTTTTGTTTATAATGAGGAACTTTTATGGGTCAAGATAAACTCAAACCCCATTTTTTTCTTCTTTACCTAAGAATGAAACCTTCAGATTTTGTGATGGGCCTGTTATTTATTCATAGATTTCATTAAGAGAGCATTATGCCTTATTCCCAATTAAATCCCCTGCAGACTATTTAGACTTTACAAAAGGAATCATTTATTTGTGCATCCTGGAATTTTTTAATCCTCTTTTGGAGAGAAATGTTTGTGCACAAATCAAGATACCTCTCATTAGCTAACTCTGGGATTTATGCAGGAGCTCATGATGTATATAAAGTGGCTTCTTGTTTAGCCATTCTCAGGAATTTTTTGTTAGAGGGAATTGATACAGTGCCTTTGGCACTCCTCTACCTTCATCAAACAGTACTCTAGTTTAAACATTGTGGATCCCCTGTTTATCTCTGGGGATTCTTCCTCCTAGAGAGTAAGATTCTTGTTTGCTTCTGATTCACTTGTGAAGATAACTATTTTTTTTTTACTTTTTGTCTTATTTGAAAGCCATTTGTTTAACCCTCCTTCATCATATGAATATGCTCTGTAAGGCAGCGGTTCACAAGCAGTTTTTCTTTATTTTTCTTCCTCTTAGCTCTTATCTCCTCCTTTTTTAAAGAAATTTACTTTCTCTGCATTATATGACCAATGTGGGTTAGTGCTGTGCTATGTGAATTGTGATCCCTGAATGGTTAGGAGCAGGTATGTTGGTAACATTGACCTACTGGTAGCTACTGATTGGCTGAGAGTGACCCCTTTAATGAACAAACATGTTCAGTGATCCAAGGGTTCACTTGAAAAGATTGAGATAATATGAAGCTTTTTTACCATTAAAATGAAGTTAGGAATGATATTGGCTTTGATATTCCCCCGAGGAATATCTCATTGCTTGAGGGATATCCTTCACAGAAAAGGTAGAGTTTGTGTTGGGGTAATTGGGTTGTGTCTGAATGGTTTGAAATAAATGTTGGAAAACCTCATGTGTGTGTGTAGGTCAAGGTAGGTAGAAAATTAGAGAGAAGGATAATTTGTTTATCACAGTCAAAATTTGGTAGACAAATTGAAAGAATGGAAATGTGGTGTGAAGGAGTTTTTAGATAGGTGTATTGATGAGTCTTTTAGAATGATATGGTGATGTACTGTGCATGACAGATGATAGGGAGATTAAGAAGGTTCATTGCAGTCCAGTAGGTGCAACAAAGATGAGAGGTATACCATGGAATATGTGAATAGATTTAGGGAGAAATTTGAATAAGGTAGGGGTATTGCAAATGAAGATGTTAAGAGTATTGATTTGGGATGGAATTCATTGGCAGCATCTTTTGTATGACAGTGATGTGAAAGAAAACCTTTGTCTTAATTGATGAGTCAGCTTAGTATGTAAAGTGAAAGTATGAAATGCTTTTATGAATGTGGAAATTCATGTTTTACTTTAACACACTAGGTATGGGCTGATTATATATATAGATAGAAAGGTGTGTGTGTGGGGGGAGGGGTGAAGTGATTTTTTCATAAGCTGTGTACCTGAAATAGGAATGAAATGGTGATGATAGATAAAACTGCATTTAACGCTGTTCTTTACAGTACGAGATGGTGATACAGTGAAGCATTACCGTATTCGGCAGCTAGATGAGGGAGGGTTCTTTATTGCCCGCAGAACCACTTTCAGAACACTGCAAGAGCTGGTAGAACACTACAGTAAGGATGCAGATGGTCTCTGTGTGAATCTTAGAAAGCCTTGTATTCAGGTTAGTTTTGTCTCCATCTTTGTTCATTTATTATACACAGTTTACTTCAAATTGTGTTACAGTTACTGATTATGTTGGATCTTATGTGTTAGTTATGCACATGTTTATGATGTTTTTAAGAGTTGATTATGCATGAAAATTCTGTTTAGGAAATGTAACTAGTTTTAAGAAGGAAGTGGAATGACAGAATTCTTGTGAAGGTAGAATTAAATAGTGAACATAATTTGGAAATGCATTTCGAAATTATGTGAGAAAACAAATTTGAGTATGCGGTGAAGTTTTGAGCTATGATAGATACTGCACAAATACATTGATGAGAAGTCTTTGAAAAAGAGTGCTTAAATTTTGTTTGCTTTTGAAAGGTACTGTATAGTCTCTTGTGCTGTAATTATAGGAAATATGCTCTTAAAATGTTGATGAGTATCCCCTTAGCAGATTTTTCTTGAGTAAATGAGTAGTTACCCCTTAGATTGCACCGTACCAGTTGAATGGTCTACTTGTCAGGTAACAACATGCCCGTGGAGTGGCAAAAATTTTAGCAGAAGGTTTTAATTTCCCAGCTGATGTATGACTCCTTCTCCTATCCATATGTGTCACTAGGAACCTAAAAACACATTTAGGAAAAATATCACATCACAATCAACCATGAATTGTCAGAGTGTAATTATGTCATCAAGGTAATAGCTTTTGTCAGCAATAAAAGAGTGATTCCTCTTGTATTGAAATTTTTTGTGTGAAGTATGTAAATATATAATGTGTTTAATAATAATATGTAAGAATTTTTAGATGATTCAAGAGGGATGTGTAAAATCACACACACAAAGAAACCTGAAAGTGTGTTCGGTGATTTTTTGAACGAAATCACACCAAAAAAACTTGCAATTGTCTCACGATTACATGAATAAGGAGCATCAGTGCCACCAGCTAGGACACTTCCCCATTCAACTCTTATACTGATATAGAGGAAAGAATATTGCTGTTATTGGTATTTTTGTCAGGGATGATCTCTAAGAGAAAGTATTTTTTTATATTTTTCATATCTGGGCACTGTATGAACTTCATTTCAGTTGTATGCTGCAGCCGTAGGGCCACTACACATGATCAGTTTTTCACAGAGGTTTAACTGTAAAGGCCCAAATTGTTCTGTTAAATCTGAACGTGTGGATGGAAAATCAACTGCACAGTCTTGACTATTCAGGCCGAAATGTTGGCTTGTATATTTAAGACTATATACAGTTTATTTCCTTCCACATGTTTAGGATTAACTGTGAAGTTTTGGCCTGCAAAATTAATCCTGAGTAAAAAGAAAACAGGCATGGTAGTGACCCCATGGGTTAAAAGTGTGGTAATGATATGTAATTCTCTGGGATTCCAGTGAATGATATGGCATTCCTAAGTGATTGGAGTTAATTTATTCTGGAGTATGACTAGCTTTAAGTGTAATAAGAGCTTGCCAACTCTTTATTTCTTAAGGTTTCTTGATTAACCCATAGACACTGAAGCCCCCTAATTTTTTTGGTTTTCATGAAGGATTTTTCCAAAAAAAAAGATATTTAGTTACCGGTTGATAGGAAATCTCAAGAAAAGTTAAGAAAAAATACGACAAAGGTGCCTCATTTGGTGCTATACAGACATTTAGAATTTGCGCGCTCACCTTTGATGCTCTAGCTATGTTTTAGCTACTGTCACTACAGATTGTGCTATCACTTTGGCTCCCAGTGACCAACACACATATGCTTAGTTTACATAACTCACGTATATATTATTTTTTGTTATATTAGTAACACATTCTCACTTTTGGAGGCTCTTAGTAAAAACTAAGACATGATACCCAGTGAATAACTGATAATAATTTTGTAAAATGTGTCAATGAGCATATGGCTTAGCTTTAGAGTATTCTTATAACTATTTATTGATTTATGTTTGGTTTTCATTATTTTCAGATATATACACATTATTCATAGTTTAATGCTGTTTTGTTATTCACTGCACGGTGACCTGACCCATATATATGCCTCTTTACTTGATGTAGAACATTCTATTAATATTTCCTCTATAGTATAATCATGGTCGCTTTCCTATTATCATCAAAATCATGTTCAACATCCACCAAATCAGGATCACAATCTTTTGTACCATGAGACAACCACAGTTTTTCTGGGCCAAGCATGCATGGGTGTACAGCAATGTTGTGGAAACCAGCAAGTGAATATGCTTAGGAGGGATAAGGCATCTGTGGTGATAGTGGGAAAAGGCAACCTGTCTCAGTATGGTTGCTGTTTATGTGCTGAGTATGACCGAATGCAGTTGCATGTTTTTTTCTTTTTTATCATACTTGTTTACCAATTTCTGCATTAGCTATCATTTATAATGTCGTATTGGATTAAACTTGCCTTTTCTCTTGGGGTCATATCATCCTGTGGGCCTGGAGAGGACCTCAAAAGGTTAGAAATCTAACACCATGCTAACTGGTTAGGTAAAAACCTTCCATTCTTTTTTAGCTGCCTTTTCAATGATAGTGATTTGCTTACTCGGCCCAGGTCTGCCTGCCAACCAGTAAGGAACCTCCACCCAGCAAGGACACCACTGTCCCATTGGCTGTCAGGTTGATACTGACTGACTATCATCATAATGTCAGGATCCTAGACATGTGCAGACATTCCACTCTAGCCTTCATTTTTATTTCACCTTTTCCCCGACTATGGTTGAGTTTCTGTTTTCCTGATTTGGTTAAGGTGTGGTTTATTTATGCACTGTTGAATTTTCATACATGACTGGAATGAAAACGAAGGCTGGAGTGGAGTGTCTACAAATGTTCAGGATCCTGAGAATTATAAGGCAGGTCAGTACCAACCCACTGAATGGTATGGTGATTCTATTGTGTTTTCAGGAACATATATCCACTGTTAATTAGGGACTGTATGTTCTACTGTCTTGAGAAAGCACAAGTGCTCCCTTATTCTCCTTCAGATATTGTCAGACAATAAGACCCATGCTTCTCACAAAAGAAGCTGGTTACACATCCTCTGTCTCACCTGTTATTGTTGAGTGACTTTTAGAGTTAATACTGATGAATGGTTGTTAACATCAGGCTTATTAACCAGAATACAAGGTCCTTTTACAATGGTGGTTATTGACATACTTTGCTGATTTAACATGGTTACCAGCAAGCTGACATTACTTTGCTGAGATAACATGGTTACCAGCAAGCATAGTGACCTTAATCAACATATAAACTTACCTTCCTAGGGGTTTGTTTAAACGTTTCTTCCAAAACAAGTTCTCAATCCTTTGAAAGGTGTACCATTACTAGCTTTGAGACAGATTTATTGCATTTTAGTTGGCAGTTGCTTTTCTGTGGTCAGACTTGTAAACTATCCTAAACTAACTTCAAAACTTGCCCTGCATTGCAGTGTTGTCTCACTTTCCCACTTCTGTAGATAGCACTTTGGCTTTTGCTCCTGAGAGTTAGCTGCTTATTTGCCCCCTCCACTCGCAAGACCAGGCAATACTTAGCAAGCTGCTTCGTCACATGATTAGCGTGTGGCCATTGACGTCTCAAGGATGGGCTGTTTTGATCACATTTTCTTTCCCTACTCCTTAAAGCTTTGAACTGTCTACCCTTTCACGTCTTTCCCAATGATTATGACCTGAATCATTTTAAGAGACAGGTTTTTCACTTCCTACAAAATTCATAAATACTTTCCCTTTTTTCTTATTTTTTCTTTCATTAACCTACCTATATTTCTGTTAAGGCCTGGCCGTGATGTGGATTTTTGTCTGTGATCAGAGCCTCCAATGTAAATTTTTTTTGAGGGAACAATTAGGGTCTATGAGATCTGTCTGTGTGTCTCTTTATTTTTTTTTTTTTTTTTTTTATACTTTGTCGCTGTCTCCCGCGTTTGCGAGGTAGCGCAAGGAAACAGACGAAAGAAGTGGCCCAACCTCCCCCCCCCCATACACATGTACATACACACGTCCACACACGCAAATATACATACCTACACAGCTTTCCATGGTTTACCCCAGACGCTTCACATGCCTTGATTCAATCCACTGACAGCACGTCAACCCCTGTATACCACATGACTCCAATTCACTCTATTCCTTGCCCTCCTTTCACCCTCCTGCATGTTCAGGCCCCGATCACACAAAATCTTTTTCACTCCATCTTTCCACCTCCAATTTGGTCTCCCTCTTCTCCTCGTTCCCTCCACCTCCGACACATATATCCTCTTGGTCAATCTCTCCTCACTCATTCTCTCCATGTGCCCAAACCATTTCAAAACACCCTCTTCTGCTCTCTCAACCACGCTCTTTTTATTTCCACACATCTCTCTTACCCTTACGTTACTTACTCGATCAAACCACCTCACACCACACATTGTCCTCAAACATCTCATTTCCAGCACATCCATCCTCCTGCGCACACCTCTATCCATAGCCCACGCCTCGCAACCATACAACATTGTTGGAACCACTATTCCCTCAAACATACCCATTTTCGCTTTCCGAGATAATGTTCTCGACTTCCACACATTTTTCAAGGCTCCCAAAATTTTCGCCCCCTCCCCCACCCTATGATCCACTTCCGCTTCCATGGTTCCATCCGCTGACAGATCCACTCCCAGATATCTAAAACACTTCACTTCCTCCAGTTTTTTCTTATATATCTATCTATTCCTTTTGGAAACTCTATAGGGGGTGGCTGTGGTGAGTCTCCATAACTGATGAACTACAGAGCCACTTTTTAGCCTTTAGTGCTTCTCGCTTAACAGGCCACTGGCAGAGGGCAATTCTAGTAGTGTTTTCAGAGGCTCTAACTTAATGTTCCTGTTGACTACCAATACCTAACATGTCTATGTAATGTTCCAAAGTATTGTTTCTGTGTAATGCACCTACCTAATGTTCACGAGATCACAGCATAGAAGAAAATATTTACTTTACACCAGGCTTTTACACAGGTGCAATACATTACTCACTAACACAGTTGTTTTAATCTTCTATAGGGGATTGATGGCATAGCATTGAAGAAACTTCTTGAATACTGCAATTAATGAAATTGTTTCAAGGATCTGATGAAGAAGGTTGAGAAGCAATGAGCTCTGGAGTGCTAAGATACCTGGACCAATTAAATCCAAACAACTTAGCTTCAAGATTTTTAAAAGAGGTCATGAGACAAAAATATTCAACGAATCTTTATCAGATGGTCAGGTGCCAATTGACTGGAAACTAGCAAATGTTACTCCTATATGTAAAGGAGAAAAAAGTTTGGCATGAACCACTGCCCAATAAGCCTTATATCAGTGTTAGGTTAAAAGAAGAAAAAATGATATGAGATAAAATTTTCATATATCTAGATCACAAGGGATAGGGGAGAAAGAATACTTCCCACGTATTCCCTGCGTGTCGTAGAAGGTGATTAAAAGGGGAGGGAGCGGGGGGCTGGAAATCCTCCCCTCTTGTTTTTTTTTTTTTTTAATTTTCCAAAAGAAGGAACAGAGAAGGGGGCCAGGTGAGGATATTCCCTCAGAGGCCCAGTCCTCTGTTCTTAACGCTACCTTGCTAACGCGGGAAATGGTGAATAGTTTGAAAGAAAGAAGATCACAAAATAATATCGGATGACCAACACGGTTTCTGCAATAGATGATCCTGCCTGATAAATTTGCAGGAATTATGTAATGTTGTTTATCAGAATTAGGATGAAAAGTACAGTCTGATGTAGTATATTTGGATTTTGAAAAGGCTTTTGATAAAGTACCTCACAAGAGACTTCTACGTAAAGTCAAAGCACATGGAATCTGTGAAGAACTCTGTACATGAATCGGAGACAGGTTCACCGTAAGAAAGCAGCATGTATTAAACAGCAAAGCCTCAAATTGGCTAAACATAACAAGTGGTGTGCTAGCTACAGGGGTCTATCCTATGCCCAGTTCATTTCATGATATACATTAATGACTTAGGACTTGGTCTCATATCTAAGATCTCCATATTTGCTGGCAATACTAAACTACAAGGTAGAGCTGCACACAGGCAGAACTGCAAAATGATTCAAAGAGATCTGAACTTACTAGCAGAGTGGTCAGACAGATGGCAAATGAAATTTAATGTAGACAAGTGTAAAGTTATGCACTTTGGAGACAAGAATATATGTTTTGACTACAAACTATTCAGAAACTCTTTAACTAAAGTAAATGAAGAAAAGAACCTTGGACTTGTCATTAACAACAATCTGAAGTACACTAAACAGTGTCAAGCAGCAAGTAAAAAAAGGCAACCAAATGTTAGGTTTCATCGCCAGGAACACAGGTTACTAGACATTAGAGACAGTTCTCACACTTTATGATTCTCTAGTAAGACCACACCTTGAATATGCAGTTCAGTTTTAGTGCCCATATTAAAAAAAAAGACGAAAAAATTAGAGCAAGTACAAAGACGCATGATAAGATTGATCCCATCCCTTAGAAATCTGGAATACGAAGAGAGGCTAGAACGATTGAATCTCCTCTCCCTTAAAAAACATAGACTTTGTGGCAGCTTAATCCAAGTGTTCAAAATTCTGAACAAGTTCAATGAAGTAAATTACGAACATCTTTTTGAAATACAAGAAAATACAGTTACTAGTTTATATTGAATAAAACTCAAAGCTAAAAGATGTAGTACAGATATGGGAAAAAGCTTTTCTTAAAGGTTTGATGAGTACTGGAATAAGTTACCATCAGATGTAGTGAATGCTAAGACTGTGAATACCTTCAAAAGTCATTTAGACAAATATTTTATAAATTCGGGTATGCTGTGCCAGAAGTAAACTGTATAAACAATAGCAGTGATGAGGGCACTAGAATGCTAATGTGCAAAAGCTGGGAGATCAGTGATAACTTAAAAGAACTGCTAAGTGGAATTACATTTTCTTGTTATGTTGAACCTTTTTTTTAACAGACAATCCAGTCGTGGGCCAATCAGGCCTCCTGTTGTCTGTCTTTCTCATGTGAACAATGACGATGACAGTAGCTGTGACTTAGTTGATATATAATGGGAGATGGAAGATGATTAGGAAAGCAAGTGTAAATGAATAACTGAGCCCAGAGGAAACAGGTGGCTAACTTTGAAAGAGCTTAAAGCATCCTATTGATACATGAGACTACTCGGATGCTGAGTTGATGATGGCTTGTTGATCACGGGAAGGCATGTAGGCTTGAACTTAGGGATGGTGGTGTTTTTGTAAACCCTCAAGAGTAGCTGAACCAATAAAACAGAGTTTAAAAGTGTGTGTAAATGGAAAAAGTTCAGACTAAACATTAACAAAAGTACGGTAATGAGGTGCAAGGAAGGGGGTCTTGGGGTACCTGATAGAACTTTAAGGGCAGAAGTCAGTCATGAGGATGTAGTAACGGGGAGAGGAGAGATGGAATGTAGAAGATAATGGAGTATTTATGAGGGTGAGAGGCATGCATGGGATGGAATGAATTGGATTGACATATTTTTGGTACATTGTGTTGATAGTAGGCTGAACCAGAGCATGTGAAGAGGTCAAGGTGGGGCTTGGCTTTTGCTTATAAGCACTAGTTTCAGCACATTACACATGGCAGCTAGATTTTAGATGTGTGCAAGTGAACCTGTAAACATATTTTGTATAGGCAGAATTCAGAGGAGAAAGAATACTACCCATACATCTCCTGTATTTTGGGAGCTGGAAATCCTTCCCTCCTGAATAACTTACCCAATGAAGGAACATACGAACTAGCCAATTGAGGGTTTTTTCCTCTCGGGCTCATTCATCTATTCCTGTTACTAACTTGCTCACGTGAGTAATAGTAAACTTGTATGAAAGAAAGAATGAAATTGATATACATTGTAGGTGTATGGTAAGTCTGATGATGATTGTGATCTTTTGTAATTGGTTTGCCCATTCACTGGACAGGGTGACTTCCATGGTCGCACATACTGTATTGAGCTAAGCCATGATTGTGGCTCTAGACCGTCTCACCCTCATTTGGATTTTCGGCTAATGCATGATTCCACATCCTGACCATAGATGCCACTGGCAATCAAACAATATAGCAGGAAAAGGTATCGCACATCACTGTCACCTGTGAATTTTCAAAGTATAACTATGTCATCACAGTGGAAAGCTAAATTTAATCGGCAATTACAGTTGTCAGTTTTATGATAAAAGGAGCAGTTTCTCTTGTATTATTATTCATATTTTTGACAAAGAAGGTTTTTTTCATTTATTCCTGTAATGAGCTTTAGTCTTTGTAAATACATAGTGTTTTTTTTTTATTTTTCCCCAAAAGAAGGAACAGAGAAGGGAGCCAGGTGAGGATATTCCCTCAGAGGCCCAGTCCTCTGTTCTTAACGCTACCTTGCCAATGCGGGAAATGGCGAATAGTTTGAAAGAGAGATATAGTAAAAAGGAATATATACTTAAAAAGGCTTGTGGGATATGTGGAATCATGCCTGGTAAACACCATAAAGTATGTATTGCATATAGGTGTATGTAAATGAAACCACATCTAGAATAACCCATGATCATCATAGAATTGCTGGCTACTTGCCTGAGCCTATATACATTGGCTCAGCACTTTCCCATGCCTGTATAATGGAAACCGTGTGACTTTTTTTTCCAGAATCATATAAAGTTTTTTCATACATGTTTGCAGTTTTCAGCATTAGTAAGTTGACTCCAGAAACAGATGAGGAACATTTGCCCACTGTCACTCTAGCCATCATGTGTAATGCACCAAAACCAGAGCCCCTATTAATAACTAGGTCGCACAGACTGCTTCATATTCCCTGGTTCCTCCAATTGACATGTTGCCCCCACTGTACCACATCATTCTGATTCACTCCATTCCTTGCAAGCTTTCCACCCTACTGCATGTTCAGGCCTTAAAGTCTCAAAGCATCTTTCACTCCATCCTTCCACCTTCTTGATTTCCCCTTTCCTTGTTCCCTTCACATCTGACATGTAAACCATCTCAGTCATTCTTTCCTTACCCATCTTTTCCATATTTCAAAGCCATTTTGTTATACCCACTTCAGCTCAATCATGCATACTTCTCTCACCATCACACCTCTCTCTTACCCAATTATTTCTTATTCCTCATGCATTTCATTTTTGACACATTCACCCAGTTTGCTCTTTTTATCGAGGACCCATGCCTCGCACCCACACAACACTCTCAGGACTTCTGTACCATCAAACATGCCCATCTTTGCCATCACAGGAAGTATCCTATCAATCCACATTCTCCTCATTGCACACTAAATCTTAGACTCCTCATTCACCATGTGGCATACTTCATCTCCTACTGTACCATTCACTCCCATGTCTACTCCCAATATTTAAAACATCCCGCTCCAAATCATCTTCATCCAATCTTACACTCCCACCAACATGTCTATCCATACTGCTAAACTCTTTTACCCTGTTTTTATTCACATTTGCTCTCTTCTTTCTCCTTTCACACACTACCAAACTGCAGAAATAAGTTTCTGCAGTTTTTCACTCAAATGTACCACCAGATCTATGTCATCAGCAAACAGTAATTGACTTGCCTCTCAGGCCCTCCTTCACCAGCAATAGTCTGTAAACTTGCTCCTTTTTCTATGATCCTCAAATATATCCTCCATCTCCACTCCATGCATGTACAGCTTATACGGCCATGGGTGACGGTACACACCTCTACCGCACACATGCTCGTGTACTCATCTTACTCCCTAGATATAAGCTTCTAACTCCTTCTAGTAGCTTTCTATACACATGATATATTTTTAACAACTTCCACAAAGCATCTTTGTCAGACCTATCATATGCTCTCCCCAAATCCATAAATGTATATTACAAATCCTTCTGTTAAATGTAAATGTATCTTGCACATATTCTTCAAAGGAAAGGCCTAATCTGCATATTTTATTCCACTCCTAAAACCACATTGTTCCTCCTCAATCAGATAGAGATTTTTGTTTTACCTACAGAGAATGCATATGACCAAAATCTTGTTCAGCAAAATAGTATAGCTCCTTTAATGTTAGAAGATGGATCCAAAAATTTACGTGTGTAATCTGTTGCAATGTTTCATTTTTATTAACTAATTGCCTTTCTTGTCTGAGCGGGGGAGCCACAGGAGCAGATAAACGCTGGCCTTGCTTGCACATATCAAATTGTGTAGTGTCATATACATTGCACCTAAACTAGAGCCCATCATCCACAGCCAGGCCTCCCAGACCTTCACATAATTACTTCATGTGACCAAATTCACTCTCCATATACTAGATTAATCCAATTCATTCTATGCAGTAAATACCTCTCATCTTAAATGCCTCAGCCATTATCTATCAGTGTAATATCTTTGGCACCTGTTCCCTCCTGGGATTCCCAAGGGTTGGCCACAGCAAAAATCCAGACCCTGATATTCCAAACCCTTCCATGCTCCATTCTTTTATCACCATCTCAAGATATTCCTGAAAAATACTCCTTCTTAATCATCTGTCACCCATGCACATTTCTGAACCATGTCGACACACATTGGTCAGCTTTCTTGATGAGACTGCGCTTCCTACTGCACCTCTCCTAATGCTTCAATAGTTTGTATTATTATCAAGAACTTGATAAAAAAAAGTCCTGGGTTGAAAAATAGGTAAAATGGCAAATGTGTAGGTGATACTGATTGCATTGGGAGAACAATTGTCTGTATTTGTAATAAGATACTGCAGTCCTTTTATTTGACTTTATAACATTTTCCCCATCTCTTTTTGCAAATAATGGGTGATATACATAGAAATTTCCTTATGTGTTTTGATTAAAGATCTTTTCCTTTCTTTAAGTGTTGGAAACCACACGGCAGTACTTGAATAATTTGATGAAGAATTCATTATGTTGTTTTGGCTACCACATAAAGATTTTTGCCACATCCAAGCATTCACAAATGTAGGAAAGTCGGAAATTAGTTTTAGCTCTTCAGAATTCAGTAAACACTTCCTTCATTGCTGTATTATTTGTCAATGGAAAGAAATTGATTTGCATTTAAATGGTGATAGGAGAAATTGTGTTGATAATACATCAGAAGTCTTTAATTTTTAGAGTTAGATATGATTTATGTGACTTTAAGCCTTGCTTAATTTTTGTTTCAGTAATTTTTCTCCAGTTTAATGAAAAGTTGTAAATGAACATTTGATATTTTTTGATATTGAGTTGTTTGTATTTACAAATGTTTTCAGTGCAGAATTATGGTTGGATTTTTTTTTTATGGAACAACATTAATACAAGTTATCCTTTTCAGTTTGAATGTATTTGCAATTGATGCATCAATGGGGTACCTGTATTAGGCTTAGATAAATAGTGTAGGAATTTGTAATATTTTCTAAAACCTTTCCTTTCTTTCAACTTTTCCTCCTAACATCACTGGGAAAAAGGCTGTAAGTTGACAGACATTTGTTCTCACATTAATTGCATGATTCGTGTGGATAAGAATGTGCATATAGTCCTTAGCAGTTAATCACAGAAAAAAAGAATGCGGGGAGTGAGCCATTAACACTTGAGAAGCATGACATGATTATGTCGTAGGAGCTTGGAAGTATTTATCTCAAAATATTGTATGTCATTAGGCATTGTGTTGCCAATTGTAGATGGATTTGAACTTTTTTGATAGAGTGCATAGTGGAAATTGATTGAATTGTAGGTAGATAGTGTAAATAGCTGATGTTAATAGTGCTTTTGATTCTGGAACTCAAAAAATTACCCTTCCACCTTCTGATAGGAAGGTATATTATGGAACTTTTTTTGCTCATTAAGAAATTTTGTGGAAGTATCCCTTGGCTGGGAATGGTACGGTCACATGGCAAATTGCTTTAGTTATGATATTAAGCACTTTAAGATAGAAGGATGATCTGCATTGTGCTGATGCTGCTTGGTACATTTTCTGATGTTTTATTACCATCTGTGTGAAGATAGGAACAATTTTTTTTTTATTATTATATTTATTTTATTTTATTTTGCTTTGTCGCTGTCTCCTGCATTTGCGAGGTAGCGCAAGGAAACAGACAAAAGAAATGGCCCAACCCACCCCCATGCACATGTATATACATACACATCCACACCCAAACGCCTCACATGCCCTGATTCAATCCATTGATAGCACGACGACCCCGGTATACCACATCGATCCAATTCACTCTATTCCTTGCCCGCCTTTCACCCTCTTGCATGTTCAGGCCTCAATCACTCAAAATCTTTTTCACTCCATCTTTCCATCTCCAATTTGGTCTCCCACTTCTCCTCGTTCCCTCCACCTCCGACACATATATCCTCTTGGTCAATCTTTCCTCACTCATTCTCTCCATGTGCCCAAACCATTTCAAAACACCCTCTTCTGCTCTCTCAACCACGCTCTTTTTATTTCCACACATCTCTCTTACCCTTACATTACTTACTCGATCAAACCACCTCACGCCACACACTGTCCTCAAACATCTTATTTCCGGCACATCCATCCTTCTGCTCACAACTCTATCCATAGCCCAAGCCTCGCAACCATACAACATTGTTGGAACCACTATTCCTTCAAACATACCCATTTTTGCTTTCCGAGATAATGTTCTCGACTTCCACACATTCTTCAAGGCTCCCAGGATTTTCGCCCCCTCCCCCACCCTATGATCCACTTCCGCTTCCATGGTTCCATCCGCTGCCAGATCCACTCCCAGATACCTAAAACACTTTACTTCCTCCAATTTTTCTCCATTCAAACTTACCTCCCAATTGACTTGACTTTCGACCCTACTGTACCTAATAACTTTGCTCTTATTCACATGTACTCTTAACTTTCTTCTTTCACACACTTTACCAAACTCAGTCACCAGCTTCTGCAGTTTCTCACACGAATCAGCCACAAGCGCTGTATCATCAGGGAACAACAACTGTTATTACTGTTACTGTTATTACTGTTACTGTTATTACTGTTATTATTATACTTGATCGTTGTTTCCCACATCATTGAGGTAGTGCCAGGAAACAGATGAATGGCCCATCCACTCATATGCATATATATATGTATATATATATATATATATATATATTTTATCGAGGATGTAAGGCATGTGTACGTGTAGGAAGAGAGGAAAGTGATTGGTTCTCAGTGAATGTAGGTTTGCGGCAGGGGTGTGTGATGTCTCCATGGTTGTTTAATTTGTTTATGGATGGGGTTGTTAGGGAGGTAAATGCAAGAGTTTTGGAAAGAGGGGCAAGTATGAAGTCTGTTGGGGATGAGAGAGCTTGGGAAGTGAGTCAGTTGTTGTTCGCTGATGATACAGCGCTGGTGGCTGATTCATGTGAGAAACTGCAGAAGCTGGTGACTGAGTTTGGAAAAGTGTGTGGAAGAAGAAAGTTAAGAGTAAATGTGAATAAGAGCAAGGTTATTAGGTACAGTAGGGTTGAGGGTCAAGTCAATTGGGAGGTGAGTTTGAATGGAGAAAAACTGGAGGAAGTGAAGTGTTTTAGATATCTGGGAGTGGATCTGGCAGCAGATGGAACCATGGAAGCGGAAGTGGATCATAGGGTGGGGGAGGGGGCGAAAATCCTGGGAGCCTTGAAGAATGTGTGGAAGTCGAGAACATTATCTCGGAAAGCAAAAATAGGTATGTTTGAAGGAATAGTGGTTCCAACAATGTTGTATGGTTGCGAGGCGTGGGCTATGGATAGAGTTGTGCGCAGGAGGATGGATGTGCTGGAAATGAGATGTTTGAGGACAATGTGTGGTGTGAGGTGGTTTGATCGAGTGAGTAACGTAAGGGTAAGAGAGATGTGTGGAAATAAAAAGAGCGTGGTTGAGAGAGCAGAAGAGGGTGTTTTGAAGTGGTTTGGGCACATGGAGAGAATGAGTGAGGAAAGATTGACCAAGAGGATATATGTGTCGGAGGTGGAGGGAACGAGGAGAAGAGGGAGACCAAATTGGAGGTGGAAAGATGGAGTGAAAAAGATTTTGTGTGATCGGGGCCTGAACATGCAGGAGGGTGAAAGGAGGGCAAGGAATAGAGTGAATTGGAGCGTTGTGGTATACCGGGGCTGACGTGCTGTCAGTGGATTGAAGCAAGGCATGTGAAGCGTCTGGGGTAAACCATGGAAAGCTGTGTAGGTATGTATATCTGCGTGTGTGGACGTATGTATATACATGTGTATGGGGGGGGGTTGGGCCATTTCTTTCGTCTGTTTCCTTGCGCTACCTCGCAAACGCGGGAGACAGCGACAAAGTATAATAAGAATAAAAAAAAATAAAATATATATATATATATATATATATATATATATATATATATATATATATATATATATATATATATGTATATATATATATATATATATATATCTTTTCTTTTAAACTATTTGCCATTTCCCGCGTTAGCGAGGTAGCGTTAAGAACAGAGGACTGGGCCTTTTTTGGAATATCCTCACCTAGCCCCTTCTGTTCCTTCTTTTGGAAAATTAAAAAAAAAAAGCGAGAGGGGAGGATTTCCAGCCCCCCGCTCCCTCCCCTTTTAGTCGCCTTCTACGACACGCAGGGAATACGTGGGAAGTATTCTTAATCCCCTATCTCCAGGGATAATATATATATATATATATATATGGATAGGGGATTAAGAATACTTCCCACGTATTCCCTGCGTGTCGTAGAAGGCGACTAAAAGGGAAGGGAGCGGGGGGCTGGAAATCCTCCCCCCTCGTTTTTTTTTTTAATTTTCCAAAAGAAGGAACAGAGGGGGCCAGGTGAGGATATTCCAAAAAAGGCCCAGTCCTCTGTTCTTAACGCTACCTCGCTAATGCGGGAAATGGCGAATAGTTTAAAAGAAAAAGAAGAAAGATATATATATATATATATATATATATATATATATATTTTTTATTTTTTATTATACTTTGTCGCTGTCTCCCGCGTTTGCGAGGTAGCGCAAGGAAACAGACGAAAGAAATGGCCCAACCCCCCCCCCCATACACATGTATATACATACGTCCACACACGCAAATATACATACCTACACAGCTTTCCATGGTTTACCCCAGACGCTTCACATGCCTTGATTCAATCCACTGACAGCACGTCAACCCCTGTATACCACATCGCTCCAATTCACTCTATTCCTTGCCCTCCTTTCACCCTCCTGCATGTTCAGGCCCCGATCACACAAAATCCTTTTCACTCCATCTTTCCACCTCCAATTTGGTCTCCCTCTTCTCCTCGTTCCCTCCACCTCCGACACATATATCCTCTTGGTCAATCTTTCCTCACTCATTCTCTCCATGTGCCCAAACCATTTCAAAACACCCTCTTCTGCTCTCTCAACCACGCTCTTTTTATTTCCACACATCTCTCTTACCCTTACGTTACTTACTCGATCAAACCACCTCACACCACACATTGTCCTCAAACATCTCATTTCCAGCACATCCATCCTCCTGCGCACAACTCTATCCATAGCCCACGCCTCGCAACCATACAACATTGCTGGAACCACTATTCCTTCAAACATACCCATTTTTGCTTTCCGAGATAATGTTCTCGACTTCCACACATTTTTCAAGGCTCCCAAAATTTTCGCCCCCTCCCCCACCCTATGATCCACTTCCGCTTCCATGGTTCCATCCGCTGACAGATCCACTCCCAGATATCTAAAACACTTCACTTCCTCCAGTTTTTCTCCATTCAAACTCACCTCCCAATTGACTTGACCCTCAACCCTACTGTACCTAATAACCTTGCTCTTATTCACATTTACTCTTAACTTTCTTCTTCCACACACTTTACCAAACTCCGTCACCAGCTTCTGCAGTTTCTCACATGAGTCCGCCACCAGCGCTGTATCATCAGCGAACAACAACTGACTCACTTCCCAAGCTCTCTCATCCCCAACAGACTTCATACTTGCCCCTCTTTCCAAGACTCTTGCATTTACCTCCCTAACAACCCCATCCATAAACAAATTAAACATATATATATATATATATGTATATATATATATATATATATATATATATATATATATATATATATATATATATATATATATGGTTTAAAAAGCGAGATATACATAAGTATACTTATGTAAGTAGGAGAGATGGCCAGAGAGCATTATTGGATTACGTGTTAATTGACAGGCGTGCGAAAGAGAGACTTTTGGATGTCAATGTGCTGAGAGGTGCAACTGGAGGGATGTCTGATCATTATCTTGTGGAGGCTAAGGTGAAGATTAGTATGGGTTTTCAGAAAAGAAGAGTGAATGTTGGGGTGAAGAAGGTGGTGAGAGTAAGTGAGCTTGGGAAGGAGACCTGTGTGAAGAAGTATCAGGAGAGACTATGTACAGAATGGAAAAAGGTGAGAACAATGGAAGTAAGGGGAGTGGGGGAGGAATGGGATGTATTTAGGGAATCAGTGATGGATTGCGCAAAAGATGCTTGTGGCATGAGAAGAGTGGGAGGTGGGCTGTTTAGAAAGGGTAGTGAGTGGTGGGATGAAGAAGTAAGAGTATTAGTGAAAGAGAAGAGAGAGGCATTTGGATGATTTTTGCAGGGAAAAAATGCAATTGAGTGGGAGAAGTATAAAAGAAAGAGACAGGAGGTCAAGAGAAAGGTGCAAGAGGTGAAAAAAAGGGCAAATGAGAGTTGGGGTGAGAGACTATCAGTAAATTTTAGGGAGAATAAAAAGATGTTCTGGAAGGAGGTAAATAGGGTGCGTAAGACAAGGGAGCAAATGGGAACTTCAGTGAAGGGCGCAAATGGGGAGGTGATAACAAGTAGTGGTGATGTGAGAAGGAGATGGAATGAGTATTTTGAAGGTTTGTTGAATGTGTCTGATGACAGAGTGGCAGATATAGGGTGTTTGGGTCGAGGTGGTGTGCAAAGTGAGAGGGTTAGGGAAAATGATTTGGTAAACAGAGAAGAGGTAGTAAAAGCTTTGCGGAAGATGAAAGCCGGCAAGGCAGCAGGTTTGGATGGTATTGCTGTGGAATTTATTAAAAAAGGGGGTGACTGTATTGTTGACTGGTTGGTAAGGTTATTTAATGTATGTATGACTCATGGTGAGGTGCCTGAGGATTGGCGGAATGCGTGCATAGTGCCATTGTACAAAGGCAAAGGGGATAAGAGTGAGTGCTCAAATTACAGAGGTATAAGTTTGTTGAGTATTCCTGGTAAATTATATGGGAGGGTATTGATTGTGAGGGTGAAGGCATGTACAGAGCATCAGATTGGGGAAGAGCAGTGTGGTTTCAGAAGTGGTAGAGGATGTGTGGATCAGGTGTTTGCTTTGAAGAATGTATGTGAGAAATACTTAGAAAAGCAAATGGATTTGTATGTAGCATTTATGGATCTGGAGAAGGCATATGATAGAGTTGATAGAGATGCTCTGTGGAAGGTATTAAGAATATATGGTGTGGGAGGCAAGTTGTTAGAAGCAGTGAAAAGTTTTTATCGAGGATGTAAGGCATGTGTACGTGTAGGAAGAGAGGAAAGTGATTGGCTCTCAGTGAATGTAGGTTTGCGGCAGGGGTGTGTGATGTATCCATGGTTGTTTAATTTGTTTATGGATGGGGTTGTTAGGGAGGTAAATGCAAGAGTCTTGGAAAGAGGGGCAAGTATGAAGTCTGTTGGGGATGAGAGAGCTTGGGAAGTGAGTCAGTTGTTGTTCGCTGATGATACAGCGCTGGTGGCGGATTCATATGAGAAACTGCAGAAGCTGGTGACGGAGTTTGGTAAAGTGTGTGGAAGAAGAAAGTTAAGAGTAAATGTGAATAAGAGCAAGGTTATTAGGTACAGTAGGGTTGAGGGTCAAGTCAATTGGGAGGTGAGTTTGAATGGTGAAAAACTGGAGGAAGTGAAGTGTTTTAGATATCTGGGAGTGGATCTGTCAGCGGATGGAACCATGGAAGCGGAAGTGGATCATAGGGTGGGGGAGGGGGCGAAAATTTTGGGAGCCTTGAAAAATGTGTGGAAGTGGAGAACATTATCCCGGAAAGCAAAAATGGGTATGTTTGAAGGAATAGTAGTTCCAACAATGTTGTATGGTTGCGAGGCGTGGGCTATGGATAGAGTTGTGCGCAGGAGGATGGATGTGCTGGAAATGAGATGTTTGAGGACAATGTGTGGTGTGAGGTGGTTTGATCGAGTAAGTAACGTAAGGGTAAGAGAGATGTGTGGAAATAAAAAGAGCGTGGTTGAGAGAGCAGAAGAGGGTGTTTTGAAATGGTTTGGGCACATGGAGAGAATGAGTGAGGAAAGATTGACCAAGAGGATATATGTGTCGGAGGTGGAGGGAACGAGGAGAAGAGGGAGACCAAATTGGAGGTGGAAAGATGGAGTGAAAAAGATTTTGTGTGATCGGGGCCTGAACATGCAGGAGGGTGAAAGGAGGGCAAGGAATAGAGTGAATTGGAGCGATGTGGTATACCGGGGTTGACGTGCTGTCAGTGGATTGAATCAAGGCATGTGAAGCGTCTGGGGTAAACCATGGAAAGCTGTGTAGGTATGTATATTTGCGTGTGTGGACGTGTGTATGTACATGTGTATGGGGGGGGTTGGGCCATTTCTTTCGTCTGTTTCCTTGCGCTACCTCGCAAACGCGGGAGACAGCGACAAAGTATAAAAAAAAAAAAAATAAAATATATATATATATATATATATATATATATATTATCCCTGGGGATAGGGGATTAAGAATACTTCCTACGTATTCCCTGCGTGTCGTAGAAGGCGACTAAAAGGGGAGGGAGCGGGGGGCTGGAAATCCTCCCCTCTCGTTTTTTTTTTTAATTTTCCAAGGGAAGGAACAGAGGGGGCCAGGTGAGGATATTCCAAAAAAGGCCCAGTCCTCTGTTCTTGGTGCTACCTCACTAACGCGGGAAATGGCGAATGGTTTGAAAGAAAGAAAGAAATATATATATATATATGCACGCATTCCGCCAATCCTCAGGCACCTCACCATGAGTCATACATACATTAAATAACCTTACCAACCAGTCAACAATACAGTCACCCCCTTTTTTAATAAATTCCACTGCAATACCATCCAAACCTGCTGCCTTGCCGGCTTTCATCTTCCGCAAAGCTTTTACTACCTCTTCTTTGTTTACCAAATCATTTTCCCTAACCCTCTCACTTTGCACACCACCTCGACCAAAACACCCTATATCTGCCACTCTATCATCAAACACATTCAACAAACCTTCAAAATACTCACTCCATCTCCTTCTCACATCACCACTACTTGTTATCACCTCCCCATTTGCGCCCTTCACTGAAGTTCCCATTTGCTCCCTTGTCTTACGCACTTTATTTACCTCCTTCCAGAACATCTTTTTATTCTCCCTAAAATTTAATGATACTCTCTCACCCCAACTCTCATTTGCCCTTTTTTTCACCTCTTGCACCTTTCTCTTGACCTCCTGTCTCTTTCTTTTATACATCTCCCACTCAATTGCATTTTTTCCCTGCAAAAATCGTCCAAATGCCTCTCTCTTCTCTTTCACTAATACTCTTACTTCTTCATCCCACCATATCCCATATATTATTTTTTTTTATTATACTTTGTCGCTGTCTCCCGCGTTTGCGAGGTAGCGCAAGGAAACAGACGAAAGAAATGGGCCAACCCCCCCATACACATGTATATACATACGTCCACACACGCAAATATACATACCTACACAGCTTTCCATGGCTTACCCCAGACGCTTCACATGCCTTGATTCAATCCACTGACAGCACGTCAACCCCGGTATACCACATCGCTCCAATTCACTCTATTCCTTGCCCTCCTTTCACCCTCCTGCATGTTCAGGCCCCGATCACACAAAATCTTTTTCACTCCATCTTTCCACCTCCAATTTGGTCTCCCTCTTCTCCTTGTTCCCTCCACCTCCGACACATATATCCTCTTGGTCAATCTTTCCTCACTCATCCTCTCCATGTGCCCAAACCACTTCAAAACACCCTCTTCTGCTCTCTCAACCACGCTCTTTTTATTTCCACACATCTCTCTTACCCTTACGTTACTCACTCGATCAAACCACCTCACACCACACATTGTCCTCAAACATCTCATTTCCAGCACATCCATCCTTCTGCTCACAACTCTATCCATAGCCCACGCCTCGCAACCATACAACATTGTTGGAACCACTATTCCTTCAAACATAGCCATTTTTGCTTTCCGAGATAATATTCTCGACTTCCACACATTCTTCAAGGCTCCCAGGATTTTCGCCCCCTCCCCCACCCTATGATCCACTTCCGCTTCCATGGTTCCATCCACTGCCAGATCCACTCCCAGATATCTAAAACACTTTACTTCCTCCAGTTTTTCTCCATTCAAACTTACCTCCCAATTGACTTGACCCTCGACCCTACTGTACCTAATAACCTTGCTCTTATTCACATTTACTCTTAACTTTCTTCTTTCACACACTTTACCAAACTCAGTCACCAGCTTCTGCAGTTTCTCACATGAATCAGCCTCCAGCGCTGTATCATCAGTGAACAACAACTGACTCACTTCCCAAGCTCTCTCATCCCCAACAGACTTCATACTTGCCCCTCTTTCCAAAACTCTTGCATTTACCTCCCTAACAACCCCATCCATAAACAAATTAAACAACCATGGAGACATCACACACCCCTGCCGCAAACCTACATTCACTGAGAGCCAATCACTTTCCTCTCTTCCTACACATACACATGCCTTACATCCTCGATAAAAACTTTTCACTGCTTCTAACAACTTGCCTCCCACACCATATATTCTTAATACCTTCCACAGAGCATCTCTATCAACTCTATCATATGCCTTCTCCAGATCCATAAATGCTACATACAAATCCATTTGCTTTTCTAAGTATTTCTCACATACATTCTTCAAAGCAAACACCTGATCCACACATCCTCTGCCACTTCTGAAACCACACTGCTCTTCCCCAATCTGATGCTCTGTACATGCCTTCACCCTCTCAATCAATACCCTCCCATATAATTTACCAGGAATACTCAACAAACTTATACCTCTGTAATTTGAGCACTCACTCTTATCCCCTTTGCCTTTGTACAATGGCACTATGCACGCATTCCGCCAATCCTCAGGCACCTCACCATGAGTCATACATACATTAAATAACCTTACCAACCAGTCAATAATACAGTCACCCCCTTTTTTAATAAATTCCACTGCAATACCATCCAAACCTGCTGCCTTGCCGGCTTTCATCTTCCGCAAAGCTTTTACTGCCTCTTCTCTGTTTACCAAATCATTTTCCCTAACCCTCTCACTTTGCACACCACCTCGACCAAAACACCCTATATCTGCCACTCTATGATCAAACACATTCAACAAACCTTCAAAATACTCATTCCATCTCCTTCTCACATCACCACTACTTGTTATCACCTCCCCATTTGCACCCTTCACTGAAGTTCCCATTTGCTCCCTTGTCTTACGCACTTTATTTACCTCCTCCCAGAACATCTTTTTATTCTCCCTAAAATTTAATGATACTCTCTCACCCCAACTCTCATTTGCCCTCTTTTTCACCTCTTGCACCTTTCACTTGACCTCCTGTCTCTTTCTTTTATACATCTCCCACTCAATTGCATTTTTTCCCTGCAAAAATCGTCCAAATGCCTCTCTCTTCGCTTTCACTAATAATCTTACTTCTTCATCCCACCACTCACTACCCTTTCTAATCAACCCACCTCCCACTCTTCTCATGCCACAAGCATCTTTTGCGCAGTCCATCACTGATTCCCTAAATACATCCCATTCCTTCCCCACTCCCCTTACTTCCATTGTTCTCACCTTTTTCCATTCTGTACTCAGTCTCTCCTGGTACTTCCTCACACAAGTCTCCTTCCCAAGCTCACTTACTCTCACCACCCTCTTCACCCCAACATTCACTCTTCTTTTCTGAAAACCCATACAAATCTTCACCTTAGCCTCCACAAGATAATGATCAGACATCCCTCCAGTTGCACCTCTCAGCACATTAATATCCAAAAGTCTCTCTTTCGCGCGCCTGTCAATTAACACGTAATCCAATAATGCTCTCTGGCCCTATCTCCTACTTACATATCTATACTTATGTATATCTCGCTTTTTAAACCAGGTATTCCCAATCACCAGTCCTTTTTCAGCACATAAATCTACAAGCTCTTCACCATTTCCATTTACAACATATAAATATATATATATATATTTTTTTTTTTTTTTTTTTTTTTTTTTTTTTTATACTTTGTCGCTGTCTCCCGCGTTTGCGAGGTAGCGCAAGGAAACAGACGAAAGAAATGGCCCAACCCCCCCCCCATACACATGTACATACACACGTCCACACACGCAAATATACATACCTACACAGCTTTCCATGGTTTACCCCAGACGCTTCACATGCCTTGATTCAATCCACTGACAGCACGTCAAACCCTGTATACCACATCGCTCCAATTCACTCTATTCCTTTCCCTCCTTTCACCTCCTGCATGTTCAGGCCCCGATCACACAAAATCTTTTTCACTCCATCTTTCCACCTCCAATTTGGTCTCCCTCTTCTCCTCGTTCCCTCCACCTCCGACACATATATCCTCTTGGTCAATCTTTCCTCACTCATTCTCTCCATGTGCCCAAACCATTTCAAAACACCCTCTTCTGCTCTCTCAACCACGCTCTTTTTATTTCCACACATCTCTCTTACCCTTACGTTACTTACTCGATCAAACCACCTCACACCACACATTGTCCTCAAACATCTCATTTCCAGCACATCCATCCTCCTGCGCACAACTCTATCCATAGCCCACGCCTCGCAACCATACAACATTGTTGGAACCACTATTCCTTCAAACATACCATTTATATATAATATATAGATAAATATTCTTTCTTTTCTTTTTAAACTATTGCCATTTCACCGGCGTTAGCGAGGTAGCGTTACGAAAAAGAGGACTGGCCTTTTTTGATTATCCTCACATGGCCTCCTCTGTTCCTTCTTTTGGAAAATTAACAAAAAAAAAAAAAGAAAAAAAAGGATAGAGAGGAAAGTGATTGGTTCTCGTGATGTAGGTTTGCGGCCAAGGGGTGTGTGATGTCTCCATGGTTGTTAATTTGTTATTGCTGGGTTGGTTAGGGAGGTGAATGCAAGAGTTTTGGAAAGAGGGGGCAAAGTATGAGTTGTTGTGGGATGAGAGAGCTTTGGAAGTGAGTCAGTTGTTGTTCGCTGATTTACAGCGCTGTGGGTGTTTCATGTGAGAAACTGCAGAAGCTGTGACTGGTTTGGTAAGTGTGTGATAGAAGAATGTTAAGAGTAAATGTGAATAAGAGCAAGGTTATTAGGTACAGTAGGGTTGAGGGTCAAGTCAATTGGGAGGTAAGTTTGAATGGAGCAAAACTGGAGGAAGTAAAGTGTTTTAGATATCTGGGAGTGGATCTGGCAGCGGATGGAACCATGGAAGCAGAAGTGGATCATAGGATGGGGGAGGGGGCGAAAATCCTGGGAGCCTTGAAGAATGTGTGAAAGTCGAGAACATTATCTCAGAAAGCAAAAATGGCTATGTTTGAAGGAATAGTGGTTCCATCAATGTTGTATGGTTGCGAGGCGTGGGCTATGGATAGAGTTGTGCGCAGGAGGGTGGATGTGCTGGAAATGAGATGTTTGAGGACAATGTGTGGTGTGAGGTGGTTTGATCGAGTAAGTAACGTAAGGGTAAGAGAGATGTGTGGAAATAAAAAGAGCGTGGTTGAGAGAGCAGAAGGTGTTTTGAATGAAATGGTTTGGGCACATGGAGAGAATGAGTGAGGAAAGATTGACCAAGAGGATATATGTGTCGGAGGTGGAGGGAACGAGGAGAAGTGGGAGACCAAATTGGAGGTGGAAAGATGGAGTGAAAAAGATTTTGTGTGATCGGGGCCTGAACATGCAGGAGGGTGAAAGGACTGGAAGGAATAGAGTGAATTGGATCGATGTGGTATACCGGGGTTGACGTGCTGTCAGTGGATTGAATCAGGGCATGTGAAGCGTCTGGGGTACACCATGGAAAGCTGTGTAGGTATGTATATTTGCGTGTGTGGACGTATGTATGTACATGTGTATGGGGGTGGGTTGGGCCATTTCTTTCGTCTGTTTCCTTGCGCTACCTCGCAAACGCGGGAGACAGCGACAAAGCAAAAAAGAAATATATATATATATATATATATATATATATATATATATATATAGATATATAGATATATATGTATATATATATAGATATATAGATATATATATATATATATATATATATATAAATATATATATATATATATATATATATATATATATATGTGAGAAACTGCAGAAGCTGGTGACTGAGTTGGTAAAGTGTGTGGAAGAAGAAAAATTAAGAGTAAATGTGAATAAGAGCAGTTTATTAGGTACCATAGGGTTGAGGGGTTTCAAGTCAATTGGGAGGTGAGTTTGAATGGAGTAAACTGGACGGAAGTGAAGTGTTTTAGATATTCTGGAGTGGATCTTGTCAGCGGATGTGAACCCATGGAAGCGTAGTGGTTCATAGGGTTTTGGGGGGGAGGGCAGGAAAATTTTGGGAGACTTGAAAATGTGTGGAAGTCGAGCATTATCTCGGAAAGCACAAAAAATGGGTTATGTTTGACTGGCTAAGTGGTTTCCAACAATGTTGTTTGGATTGCGAGGCGTGGGCTAGGGATAGAGTTTTGCGCAGTGAGATGGATGTGCTGGAAATGAGATGTTGAGGGAAAATGTGTGGAGTGAGATGGTTTGATCGAGTAAGTAAGTAAGGGGTAGAGAGATGTGTGGAATAAAAGTAGGTGGTTGAGAGAGCAGAAGAGTGTGTTTTGAAATGGTTTGGGCACCACTGGAGAGAATGAGTGAGGAAAGAATTGACCAGAGGATATTATGTGTCGGATGTGGACAGGCGAACGAGGAGAAGAGGGAGACCAAATTGGAGGTGGAACGATGGAGTGAAAAAGATTTTGTTGTGATGGGGCTCTGAAACATTGCAGGAGTGAATGGAGGGCAAGGAATAGAGTGAATTGGTTTGCGATGTGGTATCAGGGGTTGACGTGCTGTCAGTGGATTGAATCAATGCATGTGAAGCGTGGGTAAAACCAGGAAAGCTGTGTAAGTATGTATATTTGCGTGTGGTGACGTGTGTATTGTACGTGTGTATGGGGGTTGGGCCATTTCTTTCGTCTGTTTCTCGCGGCTATCCTGCAAAGCGGGAGACAGCGACAAAGTATAAAAAAAAAAAAAAAAAAAAAAAAAAAAATATATATTATATAATATATATGATATATTATATCTTTTTCTTTTTTTCAAACTATTAGCCAATTCCCCGCTTTAAGCAAGGTAGCGTTAAGAATAAAAGGGACTGGGACTGTGAGGGTATTTCCTCACCTGGCCCCTCTGTTCCCTTCTTTTGGAAAATTAACAAAAAAAAAAAAAGAAAAAAAAGGAAGAGAGGAAAGTGATTGGTTCTCAGGTGAAGTAGGTTCTGCGCAGGGGTGTGTGATGTCTCCTGGTTGTTTAAATTGTTTATGGATGGGGTTGTAGGGGAGGTGATGCAAGAGTTTTGGAAAGAGGGGCAAGTCTGAAGGTTGTTGCGGATGAGAGGCTTGGGAAGTGATTCAGTTGTTGTTCGCTCGATTATACAGCGCTGTTGGGTTGTTTTCATGTGAGAATGCAGAAGCTGGTGACTGAGTTGGTAAAGTGTGTGAAAAGAAGAAGAAAGATAAGAGTAATGTGAATACAGAGCAAGGTTATTAGGTCCCGATAGGTTGAGGGTCCAAGTCACTTGGAGGTAGTTTGAATGGAGCAAAAACTGGAGAAGTAAAGTGTTTTAGATATCTGGGCGTGGATTCTGGCCGCGGTGGACCCATGGAAGCTGAAGTGGATTCAGCAGGATGGAGGTGGGGAGGGGGCGAAAATCCTGGGAGCCTTGAAAGAATGTTGTGAAAAGTCGAGAACATTATCTCAGAAAGCAAAAAAGGCTATGTTTGAAGGAATAGTGGTTCCAACAATGTTGTATGGTTGCGAGGCGTGGCTATGGATAGAGTTGTGCGCAGGAGGATGGTATGTGCTGGAAATGAGATGTTTGAGGACAATGTGTGGTGTGAGGTGGTTTGATCGAGTAGTAACGTAAGGGTAAGAGAGATGTGTGGAAATTAAAAGAGCGTGGTTGAGAGAGCAGAAGAGGGTGTTTTGAAATGGTTTGGGCACATGGAGAGAATGAGTGAGGAAAGATTGACAAAGAGGATATATGTGTCGGAGGTGGGGGGGAACGAGGGAGAAGAGGGAGACCAATTGGAGGTGGAAAGATGAGTGAAAAAGATTTTGTGTGATCGGGGCCTGAACATGCAGGCGAGGAAAGGTGAGGGCAAGGAATAGAGTGAATTGGAGCGATGTGGTATACAGGGGTTGACGTGCTGTCAGTGGATTGAATTCAGGCTATGTGAAGCGTCGGGGTAAACCATGGAAAGCTGTGTAGGTATGTATATTTGTTGTGTAGTGGACGTGTGTTATGTACATGTGTATGGGGGGGTGGTTTGGGCCATTTCTTTCGTCTGTTTCCTTGCGCTACCTCGCAAACGCGGGAGACAGCGACAAAGTATAAAAAAAAAAAAAATATAAATATATATATATATATATTTATATATATATATATTATCCCTGGGGATAGGGGATTATAGAATACTTCCTACGTATTCCCTGCGTGTCGTAGAAGGCGACTAAATGGGAGGGAGCGGGGGCTGGAAATCCTCCCTCTCGTTTTTTTTTTTTAATTTTCCAAGGGAAGGAACAGAGGGGCCAGGTGAGGATATTCCAAAAAGGCCCAGTCCTCTGTTCTTGGTGCTACCTCACTAACGCGCGGGAAATGGCGAATGGTTTGAAAGAAAGAAAGAAATATATATATATATAGCACGCATTCCGCCAATCCTCAGGCACCTCACTGGTCATACATACATTAAATAACCTTACCAACAGTCAACAATACAGTCACCCCCTTTTTTAATAAATTCCACTGCAATACCATCCAAACCTGCTGCCTTGCGGCTTTCATCTTCCGCAAAGCTTTTACTACCTCTTCTTTGTTTACCAAATCATTTTCCCTAACCCTCTCACTTTGCACACCACCTCGACCAAAACACCCTATATCTGCCACTCTATCATCAAACAATTCAACAAACCTTCAAAATACTCATCCAAATCTCCTTCTCACATCACCCAAACTTGTTATCACCTCCCCATTTGCGCCCTTCACTGAAGTTCCATTTGCTCCCTTGTCTTACGCACTTTATTTACCTCCTTCCAGAACATCTTTTTATTCTCCCTAAAATTTAATGATACTCTCTCACCCCAACTCTCATTTGCCCTTTTTTTCACCTCTTGCACCTTTCTCTTGACCTCCTGTCTCTTTCTTTTATACATCTCCCACTCAATTGCATTTTTTCCCTGCAAAAATCGTCCAAATGCCTCTCTCTTCTCTTTCACTAATACTCTTACTTCTTCATCCCACCATATCCCATATATTATTTTTTTTTATTATACTTTGTCGCTGTCTCCCGCGTTTGCGAGGTAGCGCAAGGAAACAGACGAAAGAAATGGGCCAACCCCCCCATACACATGTATATACATACGTCCACACACGCAAATATACATACCTACACAGCTTTCCATGGCTTACCCCAGACGCTTCACATGCCTTGATTCAATCCACTGACAGCACGTCAACCCCGGTATACCACATCGCTCCAATTCACTCTATTCCTTGCCCTCCTTTCACCCTCCTGCATGTTCAGGCCCCGATCACACAAAATCTTTTTCACTCCATCTTTCCACCTCCAATTTGGTCTCCCTCTTCTCCTTGTTCCCTCCACCTCCGACACATATATCCTCTTGGTCAATCTTTCCTCACTCATCCTCTCCATGTGCCCAAACCACTTCAAAACACCCTCTTCTGCTCTCTCAACCACGCTCTTTTTATTTCCACACATCTCTCTTACCCTTACGTTACTCACTCGATCAAACCACCTCACACCACACATTGTCCTCAAACATCTCATTTCCAGCACATCCATCCTTCTGCTCACAACTCTATCCATAGCCCACGCCTCGCAACCATACAACATTGTTGGAACCACTATTCCTTCAAACATAGCCATTTTTGCTTTCCGAGATAATATTCTCGACTTCCACACATTCTTCAAGGCTCCCAGGATTTTCGCCCCCTCCCCCACCCTATGATCCACTTCCGCTTCCATGGTTCCATCCACTGCCAGATCCACTCCCAGATATCTAAAACACTTTACTTCCTCCAGTTTTTCTCCATTCAAACTTACCTCCCAATTGACTTGACCCTCGACCCTACTGTACCTAATAACCTTGCTCTTATTCACATTTACTCTTAACTTTCTTCTTTCACACACTTTACCAAACTCAGTCACCAGCTTCTGCAGTTTCTCACATGAATCAGCCTCCAGCGCTGTATCATCAGTGAACAACAACTGACTCACTTCCCAAGCTCTCTCATCCCCAACAGACTTCATACTTGCCCCTCTTTCCAAAACTCTTGCATTTACCTCCCTAACAACCCCATCCATAAACAAATTAAACAACCATGGAGACATCACACACCCCTGCCGCAAACCTACATTCACTGAGAGCCAATCACTTTCCTCTCTTCCTACACATACACATGCCTTACATCCTCGATAAAAACTTTTCACTGCTTCTAACAACTTGCCTCCCACACCATATATTCTTAATACCTTCCACAGAGCATCTCTATCAACTCTATCATATGCCTTCTCCAGATCCATAAATGCTACATACAAATCCATTTGCTTTTCTAAGTATTTCTCACATACATTCTTCAAAGCAAACACCTGATCCACACATCCTCTGCCACTTCTGAAACCACACTGCTCTTCCCCAATCTGATGCTCTGTACATGCCTTCACCCTCTCAATCAATACCCTCCCATATAATTTACCAGGAATACTCAACAAACTTATACCTCTGTAATTTGAGCACTCACTCTTATCCCCTTTGCCTTTGTACAATGGCACTATGCACGCATTCCGCCAATCCTCAGGCACCTCACCATGAGTCATACATACATTAAATAACCTTACCAACCAGTCAATAATACAGTCACCCCCTTTTTTAATAAATTCCACTGCAATACCATCCAAACCTGCTGCCTTGCCGGCTTTCATCTTCCGCAAAGCTTTTACTGCCTCTTCTCTGTTTACCAAATCATTTTCCCTAACCCTCTCACTTTGCACACCACCTCGACCAAAACACCCTATATCTGCCACTCTATGATCAAACACATTCAACAAACCTTCAAAATACTCATTCCATCTCCTTCTCACATCACCACTACTTGTTATCACCTCCCCATTTGCACCCTTCACTGAAGTTCCCATTTGCTCCCTTGTCTTACGCACTTTATTTACCTCCTCCCAGAACATCTTTTTATTCTCCCTAAAATTTAATGATACTCTCTCACCCCAACTCTCATTTGCCCTCTTTTTCACCTCTTGCACCTTTCACTTGACCTCCTGTCTCTTTCTTTTATACATCTCCCACTCAATTGCATTTTTTCCCTGCAAAAATCGTCCAAATGCCTCTCTCTTCGCTTTCACTAATAATCTTACTTCTTCATCCCACCACTCACTACCCTTTCTAATCAACCCACCTCCCACTCTTCTCATGCCACAAGCATCTTTTGCGCAGTCCATCACTGATTCCCTAAATACATCCCATTCCTTCCCCACTCCCCTTACTTCCATTGTTCTCACCTTTTTCCATTCTGTACTCAGTCTCTCCTGGTACTTCCTCACACAAGTCTCCTTCCCAAGCTCACTTACTCTCACCACCCTCTTCACCCCAACATTCACTCTTCTTTTCTGAAAACCCATACAAATCTTCACCTTAGCCTCCACAAGATAATGATCAGACATCCCTCCAGTTGCACCTCTCAGCACATTAATATCCAAAAGTCTCTCTTTCGCGCGCCTGTCAATTAACACGTAATCCAATAATGCTCTCTGGCCCTATCTCCTACTTACATATCTATACTTATGTATATCTCGCTTTTTAAACCAGGTATTCCCAATCACCAGTCCTTTTTCAGCACATAAATCTACAAGCTCTTCACCATTTCCATTTACAACATATAAATATATATATATATATTTTTTTTTTTTTTTTTTTTTTTTTTTTTTATACTTTGTCGCTGTCTCCCGCGTTTGCGAGGTAGCGCAAGGAAACAGACGAAAGAAATGGCCCAACCCCCCCCCCCATACACATGTACATACACACGTCCACACACGCAAATATACATACCTACACAGCTTTCCATGGTTTACCCCAGACGCTTCACATGCCTTGATTCAATCCACTGACAGCACGTCAAACCCTGTATACCACATCGCTCCAATTCACTCTATTCCTTTCCCTCCTTTCACCCTCCTGCATGTTCAGGCCCCGATCACACAAAATCTTTTTCACTCCATCTTTCCACCTCCAATTTGGTCTCCCTCTTCTCCTCGTTCCCTCCACCTCCGACACATATATCCTCTTGGTCAATCTTTCCTCACTCATTCTCTCCATGTGCCCAAACCATTTCAAAACACCCTCTTCTGCTCTCTCAACCACGCTCTTTTTATTTCCACACATCTCTCTTACCCTTACGTTACTTACTCGATCAAACCACCTCACACCACACATTGTCCTCAAACATCTCATTTCCAGCACATCCATCCTCCTGCGCACAACTCTATCCATAGCCCACGCCTCGCAACCATACAACATTGTTGGAACCACTATTCCTTCAAACATACCCATTTATATATATATATATATAAATATTCTTTCTTTTCTTTTAAACTATTTGCCATTTCCCGCGTTAGCGAGGTAGCGTTAAGAACAGAGGACTGGGCCTTTTTTGGAATATCCTCACCTGGCCTCCTCTGTTCCTTCTTTTGGAAAATTAACAAAAAAAAAAAAGAAAAAAAAGGAAGAGAGGAAAGTGATTGGTTCTCAGTGAATGTAGGTTTGCGGCAGGGGTGTGTGATGTCTCCATGGTTGTTTAATTTGTTTATGGATGGGGTTGTTAGGGAGGTGAATGCAAGAGTTTTGGAAAGAGGGGCAAGTATGAAGTCTGTTGTGGATGAGAGAGCTTGGGAAGTGAGTCAGTTGTTGTTCGCTGATTATACAGCGCTGTTGGGTGTTTCATGTGAGAAACTGCAGAAGCTGGTGACTGAGTTTGGTAAAGTGTGTGAAAGAAGAAAGTTAAGAGTAAATGTGAATAAGAGCAAGGTTATTAGGTACAGTAGGGTTGAGGGTCAAGTCAATTGGGAGGTAAGTTTGAATGGAGCAAAACTGGAGGAAGTAAAGTGTTTTAGATATCTGGGAGTGGATCTGGCAGCGGATGGAACCATGGAAGCAGAAGTGGATCATAGGATGGGGGAGGGGGCGAAAATCCTGGGAGCCTTGAAGAATGTGTGAAAGTCGAGAACATTATCTCAGAAAGCAAAAATGGCTATGTTTGAAGGAATAGTGGTTCCATCAATGTTGTATGGTTGCGAGGCGTGGGCTATGGATAAAGTTGTGCGCAGGAGGGTGGATGTGCTGGAAATGAGATGTTTGAGGACAATGTGTGGTGTGAGGTGGTTTGATCGAGTAAGTAACGTAAGGGTAAGAGAGATGTGTGGAAATAAAAAGAGCGTGGTTGAGAGAGCAGAAGAGGGTGTTTTGAAATGAAATGGTTTGGGCACATGGAGAGAATGAGTGAGGAAAGATTGACCAAGAGGATATATGTGTCGGAGGTGGAGGGAACGAGGAGAAGTGGGAGACCAAATTGGAGGTGGAAAGATGGAGTGAAAAAGATTTTGTGTGATCGGGGCCTGAACATGCAGGAGGGTGAAAGGACTGTAAGGAATAGAGTGAATTGGATCGATGTGGTATACCGGGGTTGACGTGCTGTCAGTGGATTGAATCAGGGCATGTGAAGCGTCTGGGGTACACCATGGAAAGCTGTGTAGGTATGTATATTTGCGTGTGTGGATGTATGTATGTACATGTGTATGGGGGTGGGTTGGGCCATTTCTTTCGTCTGTGTCCTTGCGCTACCTCGCAAACGCGGGAGACAGCGACAAAGCAAAAAAGAAATATATATATATATATATATATATATATATATATATATATATATAGATATATAGATATATATGTATATATATATAGATATATAGATATATATATATATATATATATATATAAATATATATATATATATATATATATATATATATATATATGTGAGAAACTGCAGAAGCTGGTGACTGAGTTTGGTAAAGTGTGTGAAGAAGAAAGTTAAGAGTAAATGTGAATAAGAGCAAGGTTATTAGGTACAGTAGGGTTGAGGGTCAAGTCAATTGGGAGGTGAGTTTGAATGGAGAAAAACTGGAGGAAGTGAAGTGTTTTAGATATCTGGGAGTGGATCTGTCAGCGGATGGAACCATGGAAGCGGAAGTGGATCATAGGGTGGGGAAGGGGGCGAAAATTCTGGGAGCCTTGAAGAATGTGTGGAAGTCGAGAACATTATCTCGGAAAGCAAAAATGGGTATGTTTGAAGGAATAGTGGTTCCAACAATGTTGTATGGTTGCGAGGCGTGGGCTATGGATAGAGTTGTGCGCAGGAGGATGGATGTGCTGGAAATGAGATGTTTGAGGACAATGTGTGGTGTGAGGTGGTTTGATCGAGTAAGTAACGTAAGGGTAAGAGAGATGTGTGGAAATAAAAAGAGCGTGGTTGAGAGAGCAGAAGAGGGTGTTTTGAAATGGTTTGGGCACATGGAGAGAATGAGTGAGGAAAGATTGACCAAGAGGATATATGTGTCGGAGGTGGAGGGAACGAGGAGAAGAGGGAGACCAAATTGGAGGTGGAAAGATGGAGTGAAAAAGATTTTGTGTGATCGGGGCCTGAACATGCAGGAGGGTGAAAGGAGGGCAAGGAATAGAGTGAATTGGAGCGATGTGGTATACAGGGGTTGACGTGCTGTCAGTGGATTGAATCAAGGCATGTGAAGCGTCTGGGGTAAACCATGGAAAGCTGTGTAGGTATGTATATTTGCGTGTGTGGACGTGTGTATGTACGTGTGTATGGGGGTTGGGCCATTTCTTTCGTCTGTTTCCTCGCGCTACCTCGCAAACGCGGGAGACAGCGACAAAGTATAAAAAAAAAAAAAAAAAAAAAAAAAAAATATATATATATATATATATATATATATATATCTTTTTCTTTTTTTCAAACTATTCGCCAATTCCCGCATTAGCAAGGTAGCGTTAAGAACAGAGGACTGGGCCTGTGAGGGAATATCCTCACCTGGCCCCCTTCTCTACATGCATACATACACAACATGCATACACAAACGACCATACACGCATGTATACATACATATCCATATCAACACATTCAAACTTGCTCAGCCTTCATCCATTCCTGGTACTACCTCGTCCCACAGGAAACAGCATTGCTTCCCCCCTGCTTCAGCGAGGTAGCACCAGGAAAACAGACAAAAAAGGCCACATTCATTCACACTCAGTCTCTAGCTGTCATGTGTAATGCACCAAAACTACAGCTCCCTATCCACATCCAGGCCCCACAGACCTTTCCATAGTTTACCCCAGATGCTTCACATTCCCTGGTTGAGTCCATTGACACCACGTCGATCTTGGTGTACCATGTCATTTCAGTTTACCCTATTCCTTGCATTCTTCTCACCCTCCTGTATGTTCAGGCCCCGATCACTCAAAATCTTTTTCACTCCTCCTTCCACCTCCAATTTGGTCTCCTGCATCTCCTTTTTTCAAGGACCATTGAAAGAATGCTAATCAGATACTTTCTTTGTAGTACATTGGTGATACTTTCAAGTCAGTGATTGAGATGCACATTCAAGCAGTTTGTGGCTCTAGGTTGGTGCTATAGGATCACCTACTGCCTTATCAAGTCTCAGAACTAATTAACCCATTTTGCAAAGAAACTTACCATATATATATATATATATATATATATATATATATATATATATATATATATATATATATATATATATATATATATATATATATATATATATATATATATATATATTTGTTTATGGATGGGGTTGTTAGGGAGGTAAATGCAAGACTTTTGGAAAGAGGGGCAAGTATGAAGTCTGTTGGGGATGAGAGAGCTTGGGAAGTGAGTCAGTTGTTGTTCGCTGATGATACAGCGCTGGTGGCTGATTCATGTGAGAAACTGCAGAAGCTGGTGACTGAGTTTGGTAAAGTGTGTGGAAGAAGAAAGTTAAGAGTAAATGTGAATAAGAGCAAGGTTATTAGGTACAGTAGGGTTGAGGGTCAAGTCATTTGGGAGGTGAGTTTGAATGGAGAAAAACTGGAGGAAGTGAAGTGTTTTAGATATCTGGGAGTGGATCTGGCAGCGGATGGAACCATGGAAGCGGAAGTGGATCATAGGGTGGGGGAGGGGGCGAAAATTCTGGGAGCCTTGAAGAATGTGTGGAAGTCGAGAACATTATCTCGGAAAGCAAAAATGGGTATGTTTGAAGGAATAGTGGTTCCAACAATGTTGTATGGTTGCGAGGCGTGGGCTATGGATAGAGTTGTGCGCAGGAGGATGGATGTGCTGGAAATGAGATGTTTGAGGACAATGTGTGGTGTGAGGTGGTTTGATCGAGTGAGTAACGTAAGGGTAAGAGAGATGTGTGGAAATAAAAAGAGCGTGGTTGAGAGAGCAGAAGAGGGTGTTTTGAAGTGGTTTGGGCACATGGAGAGAATGAGTGAGGAAAGATTGACCAAGAGGATATATGTGTCGGAGGTGGAGGGAACGAGGAGAAGAGGGAGACCAAATTGGAGGTGGAAAGATGGAGTGAAAAAGATTTTGTGTGATCGGGGCCTGAACATGCAGGAGGGTGAAAGGAGGGCAAGGAATAGAGTGAATTGGAGCGATGTGCTATACCGGGGTTGACATACTGTCAGTGGATTGAATCAAGGCATGTGAAGCGTCTGGGGTAAACCATGGAAAGCTGTGTAGGTATGTATATTTGCGTGTGTGGACGTATGTATATACATGTGTATGGGGGGGGGTTGGGCCATTTCTTTCGTCTGTTTCCTTGCGCTACCTCGCAAACGCGGGAGACAGCGACAAAGTATAATAATAATAATAATAATAATAATAATAATATATATATATATATATATATATATATATATATATATATATATATATATATATATATATATATATATATATATATATATATATATTTATTTATTTTATTTATTTTGCTTTGTCGCTGTCTCCCGCGTTTGCGAGGTAGCGCAAGGAAACAGACGAAAGAAATGGCCCAACCCACCCCCATACACATGTATATACATACACGTCCACACATGCAAAAATACATACCTATACATCTCAATGTACACATATATATATACACACAGACACATACATATATACCCATGCACACAATTCACACTGTCTGCCTTTATTCATTCCCATCGCCACCTTGCCACACATGGAATACCATCCCCTTCCCCCGTCATGTGTGCGAGGTAGCGCTAGGAAAAGACAACAAAGTCCCCATTCGTTCACACTCAGTCTCTAGCTGTCATGCAATAATGCCCGAAACCACAGCTCCCTTTCCAGTCCCCACACTACTTTCCATGGTTTACCCCAGACGCTTCACATGCCCTGATTCAATCCACTGACAGCACGTCAACCCCGGTATACCACATCGATCCAATTCACTCTCTTCCTTGCCTGCCTTTCACCCTCCTGCATGTTCAGGCCCCGATCACTCAAAATCTTTTTCACTCCATCTTTCCACCTCCAATTTGGTCTCCCACTTCTCCTCGTTCCCTCCACCTCCGACACATATATCCTCTTAGTCAATCTTTCCTCACTCATTCTCTCCATGTGCCCAAACCATTTCAAAACACCCTCTTCTGCTCTCTCAACCACGCTCTTTTTATTTCCACACATCTCTCTTACCCTTACATTACTTACTCGATCAAACCACCTCACATCACACAGTGTCCTCAAACATCTCATTTCCAGCACATCCACCCTCCTGCGCACAACTCTATCCATAGCCCACGCCTCGCAACCATACAACATTGTTGGAACCACTATTCCTTCAAACATAGCCATTTTTGCTTTCCGAGATAATGTTCTCGACTTCCACACATTCTTCAAGGCTCCCAGGATTTTCGCCCCCTCACCCACCCTATGATTTACTTCTGCTTCCATGGTTCCATCCGCTGCCAGATCCACTCCCAGATATCTAAAATACTTTACTTCCTCCAGTTTTTCTCCATTCAAACTTACCTCCCAATTGACTTGACCCTCAACCCTACTGTACCTAATAACCTTGCTCTTATTCACATTTACTCTTAACTTCCTTCTTTCACACACTGTACCAAACTCAGTCACCAGCTTCTGCAGTTTCTCACATGAATCAGCCACCAGCGCTGTATCATCAGCGAACAACAACTGACTCACTCCCCAAGCTCTCTCATTGATTGATTGAGAGGGTGAAGGCATGCACAGAGCATCAGATTGGGGAAGAGCAGTGTGGTTTCAGAAGTGGTAGAGGATGTGTGGATCAGGTGTTTGCTTTGAAGAATGTATTTGAGAAATACTTAGAAAAGCAAATGGATTTGTATGTAGCATTTATGGATCTGGAGAAGGCATATGATAGAGTTGATAGAGATGCTCTGTGGAAGGTATTAAGAATATATGGTGTGGGAGGCAAGTTGTTAGAAGCAGTGAAAAGTTTTTATCGAGGATGTAAGGCATGTGTACGTGTAGGAAGAGAGGAAAGTGATTGGTTCTCAGTGAATGTAGGTTTGCGGCAGGGGTGTGTGATGTTTCCATGGTTGTTTAATTTGTTTATGGATGGGGTTGTTAGGGAGGTGAATGCAAGAGTTTTGGAAAGAGGGGCAAGTATGAAGTCTGTTGGGGATGAGAGAGCTTGGGAAGTGAGTCAGTTGTTGTTCACTGATGATACAGCACTGGTGGCTGATTCATGTGAGAAACTGCAGAAGCTGGTGATTGAGTTTGGTAAAGTGTGTGGAAGAAGAAAGTTAAGAGTAAATGTGAATAAGAGCAAGGTTATTAGGTACACTAGGGTTGAGGGTCAAGTCAATTGGGAGGTAAGTTTGAATGGAGAAAAACTGGAGGAAGTGAAGTGTTTGAGATATCTGAGAGTGGATCTGGCAGCGGATGGAACCATGGAAGCGGAAGTGGATCATAGGGTGGGGAAGGGGGCGAAAATCCTGGGAGCCTTGAAGAATGTCTGGAAGTCGAGAACATTATCTTGGAAAGCAAAAATGGGTATGTTTGAAGGAATAGTGGTTCCAACAATGTTGTATGGTTGCGAGGCATGGGCTATGGATAGAGTTGTGCGCAGGAGGGTGGATGTGCTGGAAATGAGATGTTTGAGGACAATGTGTGGTGTGAGGTGGTTTGATCGAGTAAGTAACGTAAGGGTAAGAGAGATGTGTGGAAATAAAAAGAGCGTGGTTGAGAGAGCAGAAGAGGGTGTTTTGAAATGGTTTGGGCACATGGAGAGAATGAGTGAGGAAAGATTGACCAAGAGGATATATGTGTCGGAGGTGGAGGGAACGAGGAGAAGTGGGAGACCAAATTGGAGGTGGAAAGATGGAGTGAAAAAGATTTTGTGTGATCGGGGCCTGAACATGCAGGAGGGTGAAAGGAGGGCAAGGAATAGAGTGAATTGGATCGATGTGGTATACTGGGGTTGACGTGCTGTCAGTGGATTGAATCAGGGCATGTGAAGCGTCTGGGGTAAACCATGGAAAGCTGTGTAGGTATGTACATTTGCATGTGTGGATGTATGTATATACATGTGTATGGGGGTGGGTTGGGCCATCTCTTTCGTCTGTTTCCTTGCGCTACCTCGCAAACGCAGGAGACAGCGACAGAGCAAAAAATATATATATATATATATATATATATATATATATATATATATATATATATATATATATATATATATATATATATATCCCTGGGGATAGGGGATTAAGAATACTTCCCCCGTATTCCCTGTGTGTCGTAGAAGGCGACTAAAAGGGAGGGAGCGGAGGCTGAAAATCCTCCCCTCCCTTTTTTTTTTTTTTTTTTTTTTCCAAAAGAAGGAACAGAGGGGGCCAGGTGAAGATATTCCAAAAAATGCCCAGTCCTCTGTTCTTAGCGCTACCTCGCTAACGCGGGAAATGGCGAATAGTTTAAAAGAAAAAAAAGAAAATATATATATATATATTACCCCTGGGGATAGGGGAGAAAGAATACTTCCCACGCATTCCTCACGTGTAGAGAAGGCGACTAGAGGGGATGGGAGAGGGGGGCCAAAAATCCTCCCCTCCTTGTATTTTAACTTTCTAAAATGGGAAACAGAATATGTATGTATACGTTGGAATTTATTGGTATGTATATGTTTGTGTGTGGGCATGTATGTCTATACATGTGGGGGGGGTTGGGCCATTCTTTTGTCTGTTTCCTTATGCTACCTCGCTAATGCAGGAGACAGCGACAAAGTATGTGTGTGTTGTGTCTGTACTTTGGAAGAAAGGGAGGAGACATACTAGTAGAGAACACAAAGTTAAGAGGTGTAGAGTTAATGTAAGAATGAGCAAAACAAGACTTGAGATGTAAGCAAATGCAGTAATGACAACAGGAAGGACATTTAGGTGATTTGGACAGTATTTGGCTTCATGATGATTGTAACAACTGAATTGTGAGAATCTTCTGTTTATTCAGTGAGAGCATTAGTAATGAGTGAATACCAGTAGTGAAATAAGGAATTTTCTGTTTGTTTTGGAAACCCATTGCCAATTAAGGAGATTTGACTTCTTACCTACTCCAGATGCATATTTGATAAAGCTGAACTCACTTAGCACTCGGGTCTTTATCATGCACCTTTTAGCACATTATGCTGAAACATTAAAAAACTTCTTTACATTATTTGAATGAAAGTAGTGGATGAAACACACTTGTTACATGAGTAACCTGGAAATTGTATGATTAAACACATTTTGTAAATAACTTGAAAAACTTTAAATTTTGAGCTTTGGAAAGGAAATCTTAGTTAAGTGTTACGGAGGTTGAACTTGTTACAGGTGTGATAGAAATTGATAGGAAATACTGTTGTAGTTGAAAGTCTCCTTGTAAGAGTGTTAGAGATGACTAGCCATATAGTAGTGATACTTTCACTTGCCTGATAAAACCAAAAAGGTCATTTGTTGGATCTGATTCTGAGAGTATTTTAGACTTCAAATGTAACATCACCCCTCAGGCATACTTTACTTAGATGGCAAATTAAAGTACTGATAAGTATGGATACTGAACCACCATAACAGAACCTGTGTCACCTTAGGGATGGATCTTAGAAATCTGATATCACCTGGAAATACATTCAGTATGAAAAGACAGGAAGTGAACTATCAGTAGTACAGTCGAAATCATCCATTAGTTGCAAAGCAAAAGGAAAATATCAGGGAAGATGTCCCATAGAGGCACAGCAGACATGCATGAGGCATTTACCAATGAATTTAAGACTGTGCACAAAAGGAATATTCATCAAACATTTGCCAACCTTTAAGGTTTGCAATTTTGGGGCCAAAAACTGAAATTAAGGGTTTGGCTAACATGTTTATTGGAAAGTTAGCTCAAATTGTTGTAGGTCGTAACTCATTTAGTGATTGACATGCAGTTTGCAGTTGTAGCATTGCTCTAACTTTGAAACATTGAAAGGACTTGAACTTGCAGTAGTGATTGATAAGTGATTGTAACATTACTTTCAGTTTGAACATGTGATTACTTGAATTTATTCCTTGTTTGAGTTATGGTCATCTTCATAGAGGATGAACTAATGGCAGATGTGAAAGAGAATAGAAACTGTCCTTTTTTTTTTTTTTTTTCTTTTATAAAAAAAAATTGATTTTCTTTCCTTCCTTGGAGAAGTAGGATTAGGAACAAATTTACAAATGTCTTGGACATCCACTCTGTTATTGTCGTTTATAATGTACCAAAACCAAAGTCACCATCCATAGCTAAGTCCCACAACCAACTCCTTGGCTTACTTTGACCATTTTGTATGCCTTGGTTCTGCCCATTGTCTGTACATCACACCTCCCCGTATACCACATTGATCAAAATCAGTCTATTCTTTGCATGCCTCTTTCCCATGTGAGAGCTCAGGTCCTGATACCCCAAAGTCTCCTTCACTCCATCCTTCCATATCCTTTTAAGTTACTCCTTCCCACTTGCTTCCACCCTTCTGACACATACATTATCTTTGTCATTCTTTCTTAGTACATCCTTTCCTTATAATTAAACCATTTCAGCACCCCTTGCTTTACTCTTGTCAGACTCTTATCGTAACAGCTTTCTCTTATATTTTTATTTCTTACACAGTGATGCTGCTTCACACATCATATCATCCTCGGGCATATTATTTCCAATATGTCCATCCTCTTATCTTTTCTGTTCAAAGCCCAAGATTCATATCCATACAGTGCTGTTGGGAGTGCTGAACAATATATCTCCTTTGTAAGACCTTTGTAAGAGACTTCATTAGATTTTTGCTTCTAATGGACCTCTTGTACCCACCATAGTGAGTTAGAGATCAAATTGAAATTTTTGTTAAGCTCCATTGCATCGCAAATTTAGCTCAGTTAGCTAAGGACCCAGTGAAGTGAGTTTGGGAAGTAATGGAGTAGTCTTATAGTTCCTGACCTCAGTCTGAGATTCTGGGAGTCGGAACATGACATAACAGCCTGTGGATCTATTTGATGCTCTTTTTTATTTTTCACACATACACAATTCTCTTGGAACACATGCACATAATTTTAGATATTGTTATTATTATTATTATACTTTGTCGCTGTGTTAGCGAGATAGCACAAGGAAACATGAAAGAATGGCCCAACCCACCCACATACACATGTATATACATAAACACCCACATACACATGTAT
This sequence comes from Panulirus ornatus, assembly GCF_036320965.1. Taxonomy (NCBI): domain Eukaryota; kingdom Metazoa; phylum Arthropoda; class Malacostraca; order Decapoda; family Palinuridae; genus Panulirus; species Panulirus ornatus. Next base: position 12,697,867 of record NC_092271.1, on the reverse strand, counting down.
ATACATAAACACCCACACACACACACATACATACCTATACATTTCAACGTATGCATACATAGACATACATGTACATATACATATATACACATGTATGTATTCATACATGCTGCCTTCATCCATTTCCGCTGCCACCCCGCCACACATGAAATGTCAGCCCCCTCCCCCCACGTGCACATGAGGTAGCGCTAGGAAAAGACAACAAAGGCCATATTCATTCATACTCAGATTTTAGCTGTCACGTGTAATGCACCGAAACCACAGCTGTCTTTCCACATTCAGGCCCCACAGAACTTTCTTTGGTTTACCCCAGACGCTTCATACGCCCTGGTTCAATCCAATAACAGCACGTCGACTCTGGTATACCACATCATTCCAATCACTCTATTCCTTGCATGCCTTTCACCTTCCTGTATGTTCAGGCTCCAATCGCTCAAAATCTTTTTCACTCCATCCTTCCACTTCCAAGTTGGTCTCCCACTTCTCCCCATTCCCTCGTATCCTCTTTATCAATCTTTCCTCACTCATTCTCTCCATGTGACCAAACCATTTCAATACACCCTCTTCTGCTCTCTCAACCACACTCTTTTTATTATCACACATCTCTCTTACCCTTTCATTACTTACTCGTTCAAACCACCTCACCCCACATATTGTCGTCAAACATCTTATTTCCAACACATCCACCCTCCTTTTCATAACCCTATCTATAGCCCATGCCTCACAACCATATAACATTGTTGGAACCACTATACCTTCAAACAAAGCGTCTGGGGTAAACCATGGAAAGTTTTGTGGGGCCTGGATGCGGAAAGGCAGCTGTGGTTTCGGTGCATTATACATGACAGCTAGAGACTGAGTGTGAATGAATGTGGCCTTTGTTGTCTTTTCCTAGCGCTACCTCGCGCACATGCGGGGGGAGGGATATTCATTTCATGTGTGGTGGGGTGACGACGGGAATGAATAAGGGCAGACAGTTTGAATTAAGTACATGTGTACATATGTATATGTCTGTGTGTGTATTTATATATGTATACGTTGAGATGTATAGGTATGTACATGTGCATGTGTGGACGTGTATGTATATATATGTGTATGTTGGTGGGTTGGGCCATTCTTTGATCTGTTTCCTTGCGCTACCTCGCTAATGCGGGAGACAGCGGCAAAGTATAATAAAATGAATAAAATAATTATATATATTTTTTATACGTTGTTGCTGTCTCCCGCATCAGCGAGGTAGTGCAAGGAAACAGATGAAAGAATAGCCCAACCCACCCTATACACATGTATGTAGATACACGTCCACACACGCACATATACATATCTATACATTTCAACGTATACATATATATACGCACACAGACATACATATATACACATGTACATGATTCATACTTGCTGCCTTTATTCATTCCTGTCGCCACCCTGCCACACTTTGAAATGACACACACACACACACACACACACACACACACACACACACACACACACACACCTCCTGTGCGCGCCCATGTGCGCGAGGTAGCGCAAGGAAAAGACAACAAAGGTCACAAAGGAAAATACAACAAAGGCCACATTCATTCACACACAGTCTCTAGCTGTCATGTATAATGCACTGAAACCACAGCTCCCCTTCCACATCCATGCCCTGGTTCAGTCCATCGACAGCACGTCAACCCCAGTATACCACATCATTCCAATTCACTCTATTCCTTGCACGCCTTTCACCCTCCTGTCCTCTAACATCTCATTTCCAACACATCCACCCTCCTCCGTACAACTGTATCTATAGTCCATGCCTCGCAACCATATAACATTGTTGGAACCACTATTCCTTCAAACATATCTATTTTTGCTTTCGGAGATAATGTTCTCGCCTTCCACACATTTTTCAATGCTCCCAGAACTTACCTCCCAGTTGACTTGTCCCTCAACCCTACTGTACCTAATAACCTTGCTCTTATTCACATGTACTCTCAGCTTTCTTCTTTCACACACTTTACTAAACTCAGTCACCAGCTTCTGCAGTTTCTCACCCGATCAGCCACCAGTGCTGTATCACCAGCGAACAACTGACTCGCTTCCCAAGCTCTCTCATCCACAACAGACTGCATACTTGCTCCTCTCTCAAGAACTCTTGCATTCACCTCCCTATCAACCCCATCCATAAACAAATTAAACAACCATTGAGACATCACGCACCCCTGGCACAAACCAACATTCACTGAGAACCAATCACTTTCCTCTCTTGCCACTCGCACACATGACTTACATCCTCGATAAAAACTTTTCACTGCTTCTAACAACTTGCCTCCCACATCATATATTCTTAATACCTTCCACAGAGCATCCCTATCAACTCTACCATGTGCCTTCACCAGGTCCATAAATGCTTCATACAAATCCACTTGCTCTTCTAAGTATTTCTCGCACACATTCTTCAAAGCAAACACCTGATCCCCACATCCTTCCTACTTCTGAAACCACACTGCTTTTCCCCAATCTGATGCTCTGTACATGCCTTCACCCTCTCAATTAATACCCTCCCATATAATCTCCCAGGAATACTCTACAAACTCATACCTTTGTGATTTGAGCACTCGCCTTTATCCCCATGGCACTATGCATGTATTCCGCCAATCCTCAGGCACCTCACCATGAGTCATACATACATTAGATATCTTTACCAACCAGTCAACAGCACAGTCACCCCCTTTTCTAATGAATTCCACTGCAATACCATCCAAACTCGCTGCCTTGCTGGCTTTCATCTTCCGCAAAGCTTTTACTACCTCTTCTCTGTTTACCAAATCATTCTCCCTAACCCCCTCACTTCGCACACCACCTCATCCAAAACACCCTATATCTGCCACTCTTTCATCTAACACATTCAACAAACCTTCAAAATACTCACTCCATCTCCTTCTCACATCAGCACTACTTGTTATCACCTCCCCATTATCCCCCATCATCGATGTTCCCATTTGTTCTCTGGTCTTATGCACTTATTTACCTCCTTCCAAAACATCTTTTTATTCTCCCTAAAAATTTAATGATACTCACCCACCCCAACTCTCATTTGCCCTCTTTTTCACCTCTTGCACCTTTCTCTTGACCTCCTGCCTCTTTCTTTTATATATCTCCCAGCAATTTGCACTATTTCCTTGCAGAACTCATCCAAAAGCCTCTATTCTCTTTCACTAATCTTACCTCTTCATCCCACCACTCACTACCCTTTTTGATCTGCCCACCTCCCACACTTCTCATGCCACAAGCATCTTTTGCGCAAGCCATCACTGCTTCCCTAAATACATCTCATTCTTCCCCCACTCCCCTTACGTCCTTTGCTTTCACCTTTTTCCATTCTGCACTCAGTCTCTCCTGGTACTTCCTCACACTAGTCTCCTTCTCAAGCTCACTTACTCTCACCACTCTCTTCACCCCAACATTCTCTCGGTTGTTTTCTGAAAACCTCAACAGATCTTTACCTTTGCCTCCACAAGATAATGATCAGACATCTCTCCAGTTGCACCCCTCAGCACATTAATATCCAAAAGTCTCTCTTTCACGCGCCTATCAATTAACACGTAGTCCAGTAATGCTTTCTGGCCACATCTCCTACTTACATACGTATACTTATGTATATCTCTCTTTTTAAACCAGGTATTCCCAATCACCAATCCTTTTTCAGCACACAAATCTACAAGCTCTTCAACATTTTCATATTCAACACTGAACACCCCATGTACACCAATTATTCCCTCAACTGCCACATTACTCACCTTTGCATTCAAATCGCCCATCACTATATTCCAGTCTCGTGCATCAAAACTACTAACACATTCACCCAGCTGCTCCCAAAACACTTGCCTCATGATCTTTCTTCTTATGCCCAAGTGCATATGCACCAATAATCACCCTCCTCTTTCCATCCACTTTCAGTTTTACCCATATCAATCTAGATTTTACTCTCATACACTCTATCGCATACTCCCACCACTCCTGTTTCAGGAGTAGTGTTACTCCTTCCCTTGCTCTTGTCCTCTCACCAACCCCTGACTTTACTCCCAAAACATTCCCAAACCACTCTTCCCCTTTACCCTTGAGCTTCATTTCACTCAGGATCAAAACATCCAGGTTCCTTTCCTCGAACATACTATCTACCTCTCCTTTTTTCTCCTCTTGGTTACATCCACACACATTTACACACCCCAATCTGAGCCTTTGAGGAGGATGAGCACTCACCACGTGACTCCTTCTTCTGTTTCCCCTTTTAGAAAGTTAGAATACATGGATGGGAGGGTTTCTAGCCCCTTCCTGCTCCCATCCCCTTTAGTTGCCTTCTGTGACACGTGAGGAATGCGTGGGAAGTATTCTTTCTCCCCTATCCCCAGGGATGAAAATTACCTCCCAATTAGTTGTCGCTCAACCCTACTGTACATGTTTGTAATAATTAAATGGTTCAGTATTATCTGCTTTGCCTTTCCACTTACAATAATGATTTAAGGAGAAGTAAGAAGGCAAACTAGATGTAACTTGGTCTCATCCTACCTTTGTATGGTCACCACAAAAACAAACTCGGTGCCTATTTTCCTTAACAACTGTGTTTTTTCAAAACCCTATGTGTATTAAACCATGGTGGATAGAGTGCTATCAATAGGGAGAGTAGCATATGTCTCGTGTAAGCCCCATTTCTGATGCCGATTATTTAGTTGATGCTAGGTGATCCTGGAGTTATCTCCTTCCAGTTCATAGTAGTCTTTACTACTCTCTGAACACCACTAACTTTGAAGACAAAGGTAGGTTTCCATTAGACTTGTTAGCATTTCATTTATCATTGTTCCTTGAAAAATTTAGGATGTTATGGAACTTGACTTCTAATGGACCATCCTTCCCCCCACATTAGTCTGCTACATAGAATGGATGTTTACTGTAACTCAACATATGGCCTGCTTTGCCCAAACAGATGCTGACTTGTTCTCCTATTGATCCTCATGATCCTTAACCTTTTTCACTATTCAGTGCCTCATTAAAGGAATCCTGGGTATACTGCTGTAGGCCTAGTATGAGTTTCCAAATAGTTGAAATCCAAGTTGATGTTTGATTTCAAATACCCATAGGAGCCAAGAGCATTCTCCTGCTATAGGTAGAAAAAGTATCATATTTTTTAGTCACCCAAAGATTGTCCTTGAAGATGTATGCATATGGACTTGGTGTGACAGTTACTAATGGTTGAGATTCCAGGTGACGATTGATGCCACCAATTTCCCATAGATGACACTCAACTTTCCTCTGTTGTAATTGGAGAACAGTTCCAAATAGTTGAGATTCCAGGTGATGATTGATGCCACCAGTTGTCCATAGATGACACTCAACTTTCCTCTGTTGTGATTGGAGAAATATTTCACATGAGTCTGTTACCCATAGATTGGTGTAGTGCCACATGTACATGTTTAAAATTTTACAGTACTACTTTACCTTTTCTAATTTAACTAAATTTATGCTGTAGCTTCCTTTTATATAAATTTTTACAGTTTTTATACTTAAAACATTGCACATAGGAATTCATCTTCTGAGCCCATTTCTTCTGTTAGTTGTCATTGTAAAGCTGTAGACATTCAGTTTCTGTTGTACGCTTATATCCTGGCACAGTGTCATGTGTGAAAATTGATGTTTAACAATATGCACCCTATCATCATTGTCTTATCAAAGTTTGATGTCAGCATGTTAAATTCTTTTGTTATAGTTGAATCATGTTTATTATAAATTTCTGCTAACTGTTCATATCTTTTATCTCATGGTGTTTGCATGAGAGGCTTGTAAACTATTCCAGCTATTATTTTGTCATGAAGCATACCTTTAATTACTGTAAAAAAAAAAAGAAGTGTAGTATTAACAGCTACAACATTTTTCAGCTCAAAATGAATTAGCTTTAACTGAGAGCATGACTCCACTACCCACTGTATTTCCTTGAAATTATGTATTTGGCAAGGAAATCACTATTTTTTAAATCTGAGGTTATATATACCAGTCATATGATTTTTTTATGGGCTATCGTTTGTCACTGAATATTTGTGTTATGCTCTGCATGCATTATCATGAAATGTTCTGATATATGATTGAGACTTGTTTTTTTGCATAGTTTTTATTCAACCACTCTAGCCTGAGCTCCTTCTCTGTTCATTTTAGAAAGTAATAATGCAGAAAAGGAGGTTTTCTAGCTCTCCACATCCACTTATCTTAGTTGCTTTCTATGACATGTAGGAGATAGCTTTGTAACCCTAGGACCCCACCTATAGTGCTCCTGCAGCTTTGCGGCTCTTTCACACTGGAGTAGGTGAAGAAGGTCACCTCTAGGGCAGGAAGGTCTTTGACTGTACTGTACTCCTTTTGTGACTTCTCACTCGCATTGCTACCACATGGTGGCAGTCTGGGAACACCCACTGGAGATGTGGAGAGGCAGAGTCTGGGGACACCCATAGGAGGCATGTGGAGGGTTATTCTTTTTACTATATTTCTGGTATACTGTATGTTATTATTTACTACAACTATGACCCAGATAGCCATCTTTTCTTTTTGCCTCACTAACATGTGGACTACTGGCATTCTGTCCACAAACATACAGTCTCTCTCTGTCATATGTAGCACTAGACAACACTTGACTCACACAGCTCATTCTTCATAACTCTAGAGTTGGCAAAATGGTAAGAGCAGTTGACAGAAGTGGTTGGGTAGGCAGTATTATTTGGTAGAAATATTATTTCTTTTTCTTTCAAACTATTCGCTATTTCCCACGTTAGCGAGGTAGCGTTAAGAACAGAGAACTGGAGTTCTTTAGATATAGAGACTCTGTTGCCATGGCCCCTCTTTTAAGGGAGATCCAATTGGAACAGACATGAGATATAGATTGATAGATAGATTTGTGTGTGAGTGTAATTACTGTATGGGGGAGTTATGAACTCATGGGGCCTCATCTCCTGAACTTCCTGTCCTATCAGTAGCTTGTTAAACCTTTGTAAACAGCCAGCATTTACTGCTTTCTTAGTTAGTTTATTCCAACCATCCACCACCCTAATATTGAACCAGTCCTTACTATCCTTTCTGATAAGCTTTTTACCCAGCTACTTGACATGGATACTGCATCTCTTGGAGATGTTTCCCAGTCATTATTATCCAACTGATTTAGAAACTTGAAGGCTGTTATTAGGTCCCCACTTTCTCTCCTCTCCTCTGTTGTGGACAGCCTTGTACCCCTGTCTCATATTGTACCATGGTTCTCTTAATTCAGTTACCATCTTGGTTGGTCTAGTCTGTACCCTCTCAGTCAGATTTTTCTGCTTCTTTAGGTACACTGACCAGACTTGTGAAGCATAATCCATTCTGTGTGAAGATAAGATATTGTATGAGTGTGAATCAGTCCCTCTCATCCTAGTTGTTTAATGACATGCTGGTATAGAAATTTTCTTTTATGCACTCGGGCATTGCATTGCCATGATTCCCTGTTAGGAGAATGCAAATTCTGGTAGTGTGTCCCCATATAATTGAATTCCCTAATTATTAGTACTTTGCCTTGTTGTTATGGCCTCTCATAACTTTTGTTACACTTCATGAAGAAATTCACCATCAGCATTGTAACATGTGTAACACTTCATAAAGAACTTCAGCATCATCCTATTGATATAGAAATTTGAAGAATGTAGTCAGGGTGATTGCTTCTTTTCTTCTCCATGATAGGCAGATATTTAGCTCTAACCCTTTCATTGTAGCTTGGCTCCTATAATGCAGGGACCATCATAGTTGCCCTCCCTTGGATCCTCTCAAGACTTGAGAGACTTTATCCAGTTTTGGTCTGTTACATGTTGTGAACAACCTCTCTCCTCATCAGTATGTCTCTTTAACAGCTCTTCTGCTATATCTGGCTACATGATAGGCACATGGTCAAACTAGGATATTTTCACATGTAGGAGGAAGACATGGTTTAACAAGGAATGCCAAAATGTGAGAGCTATAGGTGGACTGTGTAAGGGATATCGGTGACACTAACCAGTCAACCCATAAGATATGCTATTATTAGTGAAGACAAATTCTTTCAGAAATGTATCATTCCTCCTATTCTCTTTTGCTGTGTGATGGTCTGTGACAGGCAGTTTTCATGTATGCATTCAAGAAAGTTGTCTTCATGACTGTATCGGCATAAGATTCTTAGTTTGATAATTTTTATTCCTTGTAAATGAAATCCTCCATTATCTATACTGTCTTTAAAGAGGGAATTTTTTCCTGCTTCCTTCTTTTTTTTTTTTTTCTTTTTTTTATGCACATCTTCTTTGGGTCACTGCAGTTTTTGGAGAATAATGAATTAACAACACTTCTGGACATTTCCTGCCCACAGCAATTTTACCCATTATGTACTGTCTTGATGTGCCATTCATTGGTATGTCCTGGATTCGGTAGTATCTTGGTAAGATGGCTAGTACCCCCATCCCCCCATGAATTCAGTTTTTGCCTTTATAAAAAGGAGCATTTGCTTTTGTAATTACTCAAGAGGAATGAATAAGAGGAGTTTTCTCTTGGTGTATTGCATAGCTCTTTCGTTATTGAGGAATTTCTATTATTTTTTTTCAATGAATGCTCTGAAATGGAATTTCTTGGCAAGGATATGTTCTTTTAGAATTCACATTAGCATGTTCTATGATTCCCCATGCTTAGCCTCTCTTGGGTGCAGCTATATGATTTTTATTCCTTGATTTTCTCATCTGAGTTAACAAGAAACAAGGTGCAATATTGCATTCTTACAGTGTGGAAGGAGTTGGAAAAGGAGAGTAGGGACGCTTAGAATGACAGAGAACCAAATGATTGGTGTTATTTTGTATTGGGTCTAGTGACATTGAGCAGTGCTTTGTGTTCCAAGAACTTTTGGATAACTTAGTTTATGGAATGCAGATGTCTGATAGCTTGCTTCATCTATGAGTTATACATCCCATTTGAAAACTTATCTCTAAAGTATTGAAGCTGCTGGAGTATTATTTTCTTTGGAGTTCCTTAACTTGTTTGAATTTGTCACTTGTGCATGTTAGTAATTTGCTCCCACCCACATATTATATTTTACATATCTGAATTTCTGCACTGTTCAATAAGTATTCAACTTTTAAAGAAGTCTTCATTTGCATATATTTCCTGCACTTAGGTTATTGAATTTGATTTTTCGAATTTTATTATACACATAACCAGATCAATATAACCAAGATGCTTAACTCTTGTCTATACAAAGAGTTAGCATTTTAGTTGTGTAGAGTTGCTCAGCAAGTCATTTCTTTTTTTGTGCTCTTATTTTCATTAGATGTTTCCGTTATTCATTTCCATCAAGAAACAGGATAGATAGCTCTTTTCTCATTTTACTTTTATCGATAAAGTGTAACTTGCTTGCTTTCTTATGTACTTTGTTTTCAGTTTGTCTTTAGATGAGTTAGTACTAAATCTGAAACTATACCCATTCTAACCAACATTGTGTTGGGTTGTATGGTTGGACTTAAAACACTATCTTTGTCACAGTTTTCTTTAGTCTTTCAGTATAAGAATTATATAGTTACTGTTTTGGCATATTGAAACATATGGCTCCTAATGCAAAAGCATGTTGATTTTATTTATAACATTTATTAACCTTATTGGATTTGCTTTTATAAAGGTATTCACAGCAGAATCTTATTTTGACTTTTTTGTTGCTTTTGTTATTATAATGATTTGGGTAAAGAAAGGTAAAACATGTATTGAATGACATAGTAATCTGTAGTTTTGTCATTTACTTCGTATTTATTCCTTTAATGATTTACTATGAAAATATCTTTTTTTTTTTGCAATGTGATGTTTTATGCATTGATGGTTGATTTCTTTTTGTAGGAATTTTGAATAGTATCAGCTTAGATACACTTCACATGTGTATAAGAATGAACTTTCAGTTATGAGACATACCCAATTAAGATTAAGAGGTTCAAGAAAAACAGAAACTAAAGTAATAAGGTTATATTATTAGAAAATATAAGTATTTATAATTGAAAATTTTATGACATTTACTTGAACTTTTGATGAAAATAACTTGCTGATACAGTTATATATTAAACATTTATGGATAGTATTATGTTTTCCTGTTAAAACACCTATATTCTTATTGCATTAAAAAAAATCTTTGATATTGAATCTACACAAGGAAGGCTTTGAATTTTTACTGTTAGAAATTATTGAAGTGTGTAGCTTAAATTTTGTTCCTGCTTTCTGCAGATTGAAAAACCAGTCACCGCTGGACTTTCACACAATACACGAGACCAATGGGAAATTGATCGCTCGTCTCTAAAGTTTGTGCGAAAATTAGGCCATGGACAGTTTGGAGAGGTGTGGGAAGGCTTGTGGAACAACACTACACCAGTTGCTATTAAAACTCTTAAACCAGGTAATATTTTGTTTCATTCAAAATGTCATTTCTTTAATGCTGCAGTCTGTTCTTCAGCTGTTAGATGATTATGATTGAGATAATTTTTCCTTGGACTATGATTATGAGAAGTATTGTTCAGGGTTGTATTCACATGAATATGCCATTAATTCCAGAGAGGGTGCCTTCTTTAATCCAGCCAGTTACAGCTTGTAGATCATTAAGTGTTCAGTTTCTTCAGAATTCCCTTCCTTCAGTGTCCAGTTATGTATGTGTGATACTCTGTTACAGAAGTCAAAAAATTGCCTATAGTATATTTTCCTGGTATGTCAATTTGGATGGTGTTGAGCAAATGAGGATTGAGGGGCAACTGTGAATGTATGATACTTATGATTTTTCCAGGTTTGATTTCATGCTATATAAAGTGTAGTGTATTCTTATTTCTTTCCAGGCTTGATTTTACTACAGTGTATGTACCTTATTAGCACACCAGTACATATTGTTTACATTACTTTTTTCTCACAGGAAGAATTTGACTTACTGGAACACTTAAATGACCTAGTGATAACCTTATTACTAGAAATACAGGCAATTAATGTTCCTTTTATGCTCTAGAAATGCAGTTCTGTCTTCTGTAATGCCAAGAAAGCTGCTAGAGGATGCATCTGGCAACTAACCCCATACACAGTTGCCTTTATTTTATTAATTTCCTTGGTAGGAATGGTTTTGCAGGTTATTAGGATGAATTTCAAGGAAAATATCAAAGATATTATTTATACTTTATAAGAAGATGGTCTTGGCTTTTCTATGTTTAAGGGTTAAATGGAATAGCATCCTCCATCTTTACATTATCAGCATCCCAATATGCATTACTGTGTTTGAAATAGAATGCTGGGAAAAGGCTTTCCTGATTGATTCACTTTTTGTTGTTATGGTGTGGATGTTACTCTCATCAAATGCCATAATGATGAGCAACTATTGAAGTGCTAGACCCTTGCTCAAGGTCATTCAGTGTCTTGCAGAGGCTCAATATTAGTGAGAGTAAGTGCTCGATGCTTAGGCTCAGTGATGATTGTTTAAGTTGGCAGAAGTTTAGAAATGTACAATTGGCAAACGATATATCCTTATTCTTTGTGTGCTAGCAGAGAACTGACATAGTGGGCAGCATGGCATGTGAAGTACTAGCACTCTGTAGTGTGCAGCAAGCTGGGTTGGTGTCATATTGTGACAGCTCAGGTTATGATGTAAAAATGGCAGTAATTTAGGTGCTTGCACTATATCAAAATCGTTTTGTTGAACCACACTATGTCAAGACACTACTGTAGAGGTGATCACTTGCACATGGAATGGTGAACTTGGTGTTAAACCAAAGAGATGGATGTGTAGACTGTTCTTAGACTGTCTGAAAGCCTTTGACACTGCTTCATCATATTGATTAAAAAGTAGGAGCTGCAGACAGAAATCAAGGGTAAACTCCTTAGCTGGATAAAGGATTACCCTCATGGAGGGAAAGAAAGGACAAAGGTGAGCAACATTCTCAAAATGGGTGAGGTTACAAGTGGAGTGCTACAGGGTTCAATCTGGGGTTGACTGCTATTCTTAATGTATGTAAATTACTTGCTAGAAGACACAACTCGTACCTATGTATGTTTGTGGGTGGTGCCAAAAAGTCATTAGAGAAATGAGGAATGAAAATATGAATGCATGAGCTTACTTGGGGGACCTTATCAAACTCCAAAATTGGTTAGATATATGGATGATGAAATATTGTCCAAGTAATTAGAAGGCAGTGAGGGTGGGACTTATCAGAAGAAGGCCCTAAATATGAATACGACTTGTAGGGTTTGATGCATGAAAGATATCTAGGTTACAAGATTGTACCTGATCTGTTACCAGAGCTTAACATCAGTTGAATTGTGAAACTAGTAAATCATTTGCTGGCAAATTTTAAAACTACATTCAAGTATATGGGCAAGGAAATGTTTGTGAAGCCATTTACAATGAATATTAGACCGAAATTGGAGTATGCTTCTCAGGTCTGGATCGCACCTAAAGAACATGGAGATATTATTGAGAAAATCCAGAAAAGAGCAGCAAAGTTGGTATTGGAATTAAGAGAGCGTAGCTACAATGAAAGGTTTAAGGGTACACGGCTGTCCACCGTGGAGGAGAGAAGAGAGAAGTGTGACCTAATGACAGCCTTTACAGTAACCAAGTCAGCTGGATGATGTTGACAGTAAAATGTTTTTTTTGAGGTACAATACTAGAGTTATCAGAGGCCTTGATCAGAAGCTGGAAAGAGATTGGTAAGAAGGATGTAAAGAAATTATAGTTTAGTGTAAGGGTATTAGAATGTTGGAATGGTCTAAACAGGGAAACTGAATGCAGGCAGCTTACAAAGATGTAAAAGTCCCCTTGATGGTACAAGAAGCACAAGGGAAGGGGTCCCACAAGTGTAGAACATGCCTTAGTAAAGAGATATGCAACATAATACGTCCAGAGGGGTATATTGTAGGAAGGAGGGAAAGGATACACATTGGAGTTTGGAACTCTCTCCCCTCTCATGTCTTTCTCTGTAGCTGTGACCTGGCATATTTTAAAAGACTAATTTATCTTCCTCCAGAATTTGTAAATACTTTCCCTTGACTTTTTTCCTTGTCATCAACCTCTTTTTGTTCAGTAAAGGCCTGGCCTTGATGTAGACTTTTGTTCATGACTGGAGCCTCCAGTGTAAAGAGAGTAAGAGAAAGGAGGAAGGAGATGGGCCTTTTAATAAGGAACATCCTTAACTAGAAAGACTGTTTATGGGCCTTGACTGGTATAAGGATTATCTTCCTAAAGAAGATTCTCTCTTTTTACTGAAATAGGGTATATTGAATTGCTTGACAAGCCACTTTAAATGTTTGAGATTACATTGGAGTAAAGGAAAGTTCTAAAGGAGTGTAAGAAGGCAAAAGTCGTACCCTTTTTAAGAAAGCAGACCCAGGAAGTTGTGCCAACCACAGGCCATTCTCTTTGATGATAATGGTATGTAAAATACTAGAAAAAATTCTTAAAGCAAATTCAGTGCTTGCAAAGGGGAAATTACATAAGTGAGCAACAACTTGGATTTGGGGAAAGGAAATGCATAACAATCTCTTTTGCTGCTTTGAGAGTGAACTTTCTTTTGCAAAGTGAAGTTTGGATGTATTGGACTGCCAGAAAGCATTTGATGTTTTATCACTTGGGGATAGTCTTTGTGCAGGCAGAAAGAGGAGACTCCTTTGATAAACAGAACTTACCATTGTGGAAAGGAACAATAGAAGCCTTCTTAAAGTGGGTTGAGGTCACCAGTGGCGTGCTGCAGGGATTGGTCCTGTGCCCATTGCGCCTCTTAATCTTTTTAAAGACTTGCCAGAAAGATTAGACTCGGACAATTGCTGATGATGCCAACGTTATGAGGGAGGTAAAGATTGATTGTAATTTCACCCACTTGTTGGGACCTAAACAGCCACTAAACCTGGTTTGCTACATGGCTGATTAAATTCAGCCAAACACAAAGCAATAAGGATAGGACAGAGCGAAAGAAGGCTTGGTATGAATATTGTGTGGCAAGAAGTAAGTTGCAGGAATCTTATTTGTGACAGAGACCTTGCAATTAACCTCAGGAGAATTGTAAAGGAGACTAACTGTCTGATGGCGAGTATTAGAATTGCATTCAGATATATGGATAAGGAAATACTGAGCTGATGTTCACATATTTTTGGCCAAAACTAGAATATGGTTGTCAGATTTGGTCATCACATTAAAAGAAGCTCAAAGAACTCAGTCAGTCCAAAGGGGGACAATTTTGATTTTACTAGAATTATGAGTAATGAGTTACATTTAAGAGGTTATGTCCATGAATTTGTCCATCATGAAAGGGAAAAGAATAAGGGTGACCTGATCACAACCTTTTAAGTTTTGAAATGAGTTTATTGATATTGACAACAAACAGATTTTCAAAAGATACAAGGGGAAAATACAACTAGAGGCTTTCACATGAAACTCACTTTGAACAAGAAATTGTAAGTAAAGATATAAGAAGTTCTTTTATGGTATGAGATGTGGATGATGGAATAAACTGAGTGAAAATATTGTGAATGTGGATTGCATACAGAAGTCTTGTAAAGTTATATTAGTGAAGAGTGTAGAATTCCCTCCCTGTGCAGTACTGATAGGTAATTAAACTCACACTAAAATGGATATCTTGGCTTTATTGCAATGCTTTGTTATTTGTAAGAAGAATTTGATATTCTTTTTAAGGCTATGCCGTATATAGTGGGGAAGTAACTCAAGAAAGCACAGTAAAGTTTGATATGTGTATGTTAAGAAATATTTTTGTATATACACTGTACATGAAAAAAAGATATGTTTACAGTTTTAAAAAGTTTTGAAATGAGTTTATTGATATTGACAACAAACAGATTTTCAAAAGATACAAGGGGAAAATACAACTAGAGGCTTTCACATGAAACTCACTTTGAACAAGAAATTGTAAGTAAAGATATAAGAAGTTCTTTTATGGTATGAGATGTGGATGATGGAATAAACTGAGTGAAAATATTGTGAATGTGGATTGCATACAGAAGTCTTGTAAAGTTATATTAGTGAAGAGTGTAGAATTCCCTCCCTGTGCAGTACTGATAGGTAATTAAACTCACACTAAAATGGATATCTTGGCTTTATTGCAATGCTTTGTTATTTGTAAGAAGAATTTGATATTCTTTTTAAGGCTATGCCGTATATAGTGGGGAAGTAACTCAAGAAAGCACAGTAAAGTTTGATATGTGTATGTTAAGAAATATTTTTGTATATACACTGTACATGAAAAAAAGATATGTTTACAGTTTTAAAAAGTTTTGAAATGAGTTTATTGATATTGACAACAAACAGATTTTCAAAAGATACAAGGGGAAAATACAACTAGAGGCTTTCACATGAAACTCACTTTGAACAAGAAATTGTAAGTAAAGATATAAGAAGTTCTTTTATGGTATGAGATGTGGATGATGGAATAAACTGAGTGAAAATATTGTGAATGTGGATTGCATACAGAAGTCTTGTAAAGTTATATTAGTGAAGAGTGTAGAATTCCCTCCCTGTGCAGTACTGATAGGTAATTAAACTCACACTAAAATGGATATCTTGGCTTTATTGCAATGCTTTGTTATTTGTAAGAAGAATTTGATATTCTTTTTAAGGCTATGCCGTATATAGTGGGGAAGTAACTCAAGAAAGCACAGTAAAGTTTGATATGTGTATGTTAAGAAATATTTTTGTATATACACTGTACATGAAAAAAAGATATGTTTACAGTTTGCTGTAGACAGGCATCTTTGCAATGCAGCAATTTGATTTTAGAGTTTAAATTAATTCTTTATCTTTTCAGATAGGCCTTCTAAGTTAATTTTGAAGTATAGTGGTTGAAAAAAGTTCAAGGATTACCTTGGGTTTTAATTTTTGCAGGCACAATGGATCCTAAGGATTTCTTAGCCGAGGCACAGATCATGAAAAAACTGCGACACCAGAAGCTTATTCAACTGTACGCTGTCTGTACTCTTGAGGAACCTATCTATATTATTACTGAACTTATGAAAAATGGATCACTACTAGAATACCTACAGGGTATGTTTGAATCTTGTTCATGCTATTAATGTCTCATGTTCTGTAAGTTTTAAATAGATTTGTTTTACTTATGTGCAGTTTGGTTGATCAGATATTTATGAAGTGAGATTATTGATATAAAAGCAGCTGATCTACATATTTCTTATGTAAATAAGTTGAGATACACGAAATGGAAGGACATAGTGAAGACATATGAGAGGGGGGAACAAGTTTATGGGTGTTTTTATAGTTACCATTGTCTGAGAAGATTTTTGCTTAGCCACTGTTTAGTGAATTGGAAATACTGTGTGTAGTTATGAATAGAAAATGTTTTTTGTCTGTTTCACAGGATTTAAACTTGGTATGGAATTGTCATATTGTCCACTTCATTTTTCAGTAAAGCAAGGTTTTAGTTCGGTATTTAACATTTAGGGTGAGGTGCTGGATAACAAATGAAAGTTTTATAGGAACCCTGGAAGCGAAAGTGAGTCACTGGATCGGGGAGGGGTGAAGGTTTTGGGAGTGATGAACAGTGCGTGGAAGGAGAACGTTATCTCAGAAAGCGAAAGTGGGTGTGTTTGAAGGAATAGTAGTTCCAACAATATTATATGATTGCGAGGTATTGGTTGTAGATAGGGTTGTGTGGAGGAGGGTGGTTGTGTTGGAAGTGGAATGTTTGAGGACAATATTTGGTATGAACTGGTGTGATCGAGTAAGTTATGAAAGGGGTAAGAGAGATGTGTGGAAATAAAGAGTGTGGTTGAGAGAGTAGAAGAGGGAATATTGAAATGGTTTGGACATATGGGAAGTGGGAGACCAGATTGGAGGTGGAAGGATGGAGTGAAAAAGATTTTGAGCAATTGGGGCCTTAACATACAGGAGTGTGAGAGGCGTGTAAGGAATAGAGTGAATTGGAACGACATGGTATACCGGGGTCGATGTGCTGTCAGTGGACTGAACCGGGGCATGTGAAATGTCTTGGGTAAACCATGGAAAAGCCTGTGGGGCCTGGATTTGAAAGAATGTGGCCTGTTTTGTCTGTTTTCCTGGCGCTACCTCGCTGAAGCAGGAGGTAGCGATGCCATTTCCTGTGGGGCGGGGTAGCACCAGGAATGGATGAAGGCAAGCAAGCATGAATATGTACATGTGTATATATGTCTTATGTGTATGTATATGTACATATATGTGCATATATGGGCATTTATGTGTTTATAAATAAAGTGCATAAGACAAGGGAACAAATGGGAACATCAGCAAAGGGGGCTAATGGGGAGGTGATAACAAGTAGTGGTGATGCGAGAAGGAGATGTAGTGAGTATTTTGAAGGTTTGTTGAATGTGTTTGATGATAGAGTGGCAGATATAGAGTGTTTTGGTTGAGGTGGTGTGCAAAGTGAGAGGGTTAGGGAGAATGATTTGGTAAACAGAGGAGAGGTAGTAAAAACTTTGCGGAAGATGAAAGCTGGTAAGGCAGCGGGTTTGGATGGTATTGCAGTGGAATTTATTTAAAAAGGTGATGACTGTATTGTTGATTGGTTGGTAAGGTTATTTAATGTATGTATGACTCATGGTGAGGTGCCTGAGGATTGGTGGAATGCTTGCATAGTGCCATTGTACGAAGGCAAAGGGGATAAGAGAATGCTTAAATTACAGAGGTATAAGTTTGTTGAGTATTCCTGGGAAATATATGGGAGGGTATTGATTGAGAGGGTGAAGGCATGTACAGAGCATCAGATTGGGGAAGAGCAGTGTGGTAGAGGATGTGTGGATCAGGTGTTTGCTTTGAAGAATGCACATGAGAAATACTTAGAAAAGCAAATGGATTTGTATGTAGCATTTATGGATCTGGAGAAGGCATATGATAGAGTTGATAGAGATGCTCTGTGGAAGGTATTAAGAATATATGGTGTGGGAGGTAAGTTGTTAGAAGCAGGGAAAAGTTTTTATTG
This sequence comes from Panulirus ornatus, assembly GCF_036320965.1. NCBI lineage: Eukaryota > Metazoa > Arthropoda > Malacostraca > Decapoda > Palinuridae > Panulirus > Panulirus ornatus. Next base: position 12,679,874 of record NC_092271.1, on the reverse strand, counting down.
AGGATGTAAGGCATGTGTATGTGTAGGATGAGAGGAAAGTGATTGGTTCTCAGTGAATGTTGGTTTGCGGCAGGGGTGTGTGATGTCTCCATGGTTGTTTAATTTGTTTATGGATGAGGTTGTTAGGGAGGTGAATGCAAGAGTTTTGGAGAAAGGGGCAAGTATGCAGTCAGTTGTGGATGAGAGGATTTGGGAAGTGAGTCAGTTGTTCGCTGATGATACAGCGCTGGTGGCTGATTCGGGTGAGAAACTGCAGAAGCTGGTGACTGAGTTTGGTTAAGTTTGTGAAAGAAGAAAGCTGATTGTAAATGTGAATAAGAGCAAGGTTATTAGGTACAGTAGGGTTGAGGGACAAGTCAGTTGGGAGGTAAGTTTGAATGGAGAAAAATTGGAGGAAGTAAAGTGTTTTAGATATCTGGGAGTGGATTTGGCAGTGGATGGAACCATGGAAGCGGAAGTGAGTCACGGTGGGGAAGGGGGCGAAGGTTGTGGGAACGTTGAAAAATGTGTGGAAGTTGAGAATGTTACCTTGGAAAGCAAAAATGGGTATGTTTGAAGGAATAGTGGTTCCAACAATGATGTATGGTTGCGAGGCATGGGCTATGGATAGAGTTGAGCGGAGGAAGGTGGATGTGCTGGAAATGAGATGTTTAAGGACAATATGTGGTGTGAGGTGGTTTGATCGAGTAAGTAATGTAAGGGTAAGAAAGATGTGTGGTAATAAAAAGAGTGTGGTTGAGAGAGCAGAAGAGGGTGTTTTGAAATGGTTTGGTCATATGGAGAGAATGAGTGAGGAAAGATTGACAAAGAGGATATATGTGTCAGAGGTGGAGGGAACGAGGAGAAGTGGGAAACCAAATTTGAGGTGGAAAGATGGAGTGAAAAAGATGTTGAGTGATCGGGGCCTGAACATGCAGGAGGGTGAAAGGCGTACAAGGAATAGAGTGAATTGGAACAATGTGGTATATTGGGGTCGAAGTGCTGTCAATGGATTGAACAAGGGCATGTATAGCATCTGGGGTAAACTATGGAAAGTTGTGTGGGGCCTGGATGTGGAAAGGGAGTTGTGGTTTCGGTGCATTATTACATGACAGCTAGAGACTGAGTGTGAACGAATGTAGCCTTTGTTGTCTTTTCCTAGCACTACCTCGCACACATGAAGGGGGAGGTGGTTGTTATTTCATGTGTGGCGAGGTGGCGATGAGAAAGAATAAAGGCAGACTATGAATTATGTACATGTGTATATATGTATATGCCTGTGTGTGTATATATATGTATACGTTGAGATGTATAGGTATGTATATTTGCATGTGTGGACGTGTATGTATATACATGTGTATGTGGGTGGGTTGGGCCATTCTTTTGTCTGTTTCCTTGCGCTACCTCGCTAACGCGGGAGACAGCGACAAAGCAAAATAATAATAATAACATATTCATACATGCTACCTTCATCCATTCCCGCCACCACCCCACCACACATGAAATGGTATCCCCTTCCCCCGCATGTATGCGAGGTAGCACTAGGAAAAGACAAAAAAGGCCCATTCGTTCACATTCAGTCTCTAGCTGTCATGTATGATGCACAGAAACCACAGCACCCTTTCCACATCCAGGCCCCACAAAATTTTCCATGGTTTACCCCAGACGCTTCACTTGCCCTGGTGCAATCCATTGACAGAACGTCAACCCCGGTATACCACATCATTCCAATTCACTCTGTTCCTTGCACTCCTTTCACCCTCCTATATGTTCAGGCCCCGATCGCTCGAAATCTTTTTCACTCCATCCTTCCACCTCCAATTTGGTCTCCCACTTCTCATTCCCTCCACCTCTGACACATATATCCTTCACTCATTCTCTCCATGTGACCAAACCATTTCAATACACCCTCCTCTGCTCTCTCAACCACACCCTTTTTATTACCACACATCTCTCTTACCCTCTCATTACTTACTAGATCAAACCACTTCACACCACATGTTGTCCTCAAACATCTCATTTCCAACACATCCACCCTCCTCCACAATACACTATCTATAGCCCATGCCTCACAACCATATAACATTGTTGGAAGCACTATTCCTTCAAACATACCCATTTTTGCTCTTTGAGATAATGTTCTCACCTTCCACACATTATTCAATGCTCCCAGAACCTTCGCCCCATCCCCCACCCTGTGACTCACTTCTGCTTCCATGATTTCATCCGCTGCCAAATCCACTCCCAGATATCTAAAACACTTCACTTCCTCCAGTTTTTCTCCATTCAAACTTACCTCCCAATTGACTTGTCCCTCATCCCTACTGAACCTAACGACCTTGCTCTTTTAAAATATTCATTTATTTATTTTTATTTTGCTTTGTCGCTGTCTCCCGCGTTAGCGAGGTAGCTCAAGGAAACAGACGAAAGAATGGCCCAACCCACCCTTATACACATTTATATACATACACGTCCACACACGCAAAATATACATACCTATACATCTCAACATATACATATATATACACACACAGACATATACATATATACACATGTACATAATTCATACGGTCTACCTTTATTCATTCCCATCGCCACCTCGCCACACATGAAATAACAACCCCCTCCCCCCTCATGTGTGCGAGGTAGCGCTAGGAAAAGACAACAAAGGCCACATTTGTTCACACTCAGTCTCTAGCTGTTATTTAATAATGAACTGAAACCACAACTCCCTTTCCATATCCAGGCCCCACAGAACTTTCCATGGTTTACCCCAGATGCTTCACATGCCCTGGTTCAATCCACTGACAGCACGTCAACCCCGGTATACCACATTGTTCCAATTCACTCTATTCCTTGCATGCCTTTCACCCTCCTGCATGTTCACATGTTCAGGCCCTGATCACTCAAAATCTTTTTCACTCCATCTTTCCACCTCCAATTTGGTCTCCTGCTTCTCCTCGTTCCTTCCACCTCTGACAAATATATCCTCTTTGTCAATCTTTCCTCTCTCATTCTCTCCATATGACCAAACCATTTCAAAACACCCTCTTCTGCTCTCTCAACCACACTCTTTTTATTACCACACATCTCTCTTACCCTATTATTACTTACTCGATCAAACCACCTCACACCACATATTGTCCTCAAACATCTCATTTCTAGCACGTCCACCCTCCTGCACACAACTCTTTCCATAGCCCATGCCTCGCAGCCATACAACATTGTTGGAACCACTATGCCTTCAAACATAGCCATTTTTGCTCTCTGAGATAATGTTCTCGACTTCCACACATTCTTCAAGGCTCCCAGAATTTTCGCCCCCTCCCCCACCGTATGATTCACTTCCGCTTCCATGGCTCCATCCGTTTCCAAATCCACTCCCCGATATCTAAAACACTTCACTTCCTGCAGTTTTTCTCCATTCAAACTTACCTCCCAATTGATTTGACCCTCAACCCTACTGTACCTAATAACCTTGCTCTTATTCACATTTACTCTCAACTTTCTTCTTTCACACACTTTACCAAACTCAGTCACCAGCTTCTGCAGTTTCTCGCATGAATCAGCCACCAGCGCTGTATCATCAGCGAACAACAACTGACTCACTTCCCTAGCTCTCTCATCCACAACAGACTGCATACTTGCCCCTCTTTCCAAAACTCTTGCATTCACCTCCCTAACAACCCCATCCATATACAAATTAAACAACCATGGAGACATCACACACCCTTGCTGCAAACCTACATTCACTGAGAACCAATCACGTTCCTCTCTGCCTACACGTACACATGCCTTACATCCTCGATAAAAACTTTTCACTGCATCTAACAACTTGCTTCCCACACCATATATTCTTAATACCTTCCACAGAGCATCTCTGTCAACTGTATCATATGCCTTCTCCAGATCCATAAATGCTACATACAAATCCCCTGGGGATAGAGGAGAAAGAATACTTCCCACGCATTCCTCACGTGTCGTAGAAGGCGACTAAAGGGGATGGGAGTGGGGGGCTAGAAACCCTCCCCTCCTTTTATTTTAACTTTCTAAAAGGGGAAAATATTTATTTTTATTTATTTAATTTTGTTTTGTGGATGTCTCCTGCGTTAGCAAGGTAGCGCAAGGAAACAGACAAAAGAATGGCCCAACCCACCCACATACACGTCCACACACGCAAATATACATACCTATACATCTCAACGTACACATGCACACTCAGACATATACATATATATACATGTACATAATTCATACTGTCTGCCTTTATTCATTCCCATCGCCACCTCGCCACACATGAAATAACAACCCCCTCCCCCCCTCATGTGTGCGAGGTAGCGCTAGAAAAGACAACAAAGGCCCCATTCGTTCACACTAAGTCTCTAGCTGTCGTGTAATAATGCACCGAAACCACAGCTCCCTTCCCACATCCAGGCCCCACAGAACTTTCCATGGTTTACCCCAGACGCTTCAAATAACCTGGTTCAGTCCATTGACAGCACTTCAACCCTGGTATACCACATCGTTCCAGTTCACTCTATTCCTTGCACGCCTTTCACCCTCCAGCATGTTCAGGCCCCGATCACTCAAAATCTTTTTCACTCCATCTTTCCACTTCCAATTTGGTCTCCCACTTCTCGTTCCCTCCACCTCTCACACATATATCCTCTTGGTCAATCTTTCGTCACTCATTCTCTCCATGTGACCAAACCATTTCAAAACACCCTCTTCTGCTCCCTCAACCACACTCTTTTTATTACCACACATCTCTCTTACCCTATTATAACTTACTTGACCAAACCACCTCACACCACATATTGTCCTCAAACATCTCATTTCCAGCACATCCACCCTCCTCCGCACAACTCTATCCATAGCCCACGCCTTGCAACCATACAACATTGTTGGAACCACTATTCCTTTAAACATACCCATTTTTGCTTTCCGAGATAATGTTCTCGACTTTTACACATTCTTCAGTGCTCCCTGAATTTTCGCCCCCTTCCCCACCCTATGATTCACTTCCGCTTCCATGGTTCCATCTGCTGCCAAATTCACTCCCAGATATCTAAAACGCTTCTCTTCCTCCAGTTTTCTCCAGTCAAACTTACCTCCCAATTGACTTGACCCTCAACCCTACTATACCTAATAACCTTGCTCTTATTCACATTTACTCTCAACTTTCTTCTTTCACAAACTTTACCAAACTCAGTCACCAGCTTCTGCAGTTTCTCACATGAATCAGCCACCAGCGCTGTATCATCAGCAAACAACAACTGACTCACTTCCCAAGCTCTCATCCACAACAGACTGCATACTTGCCCCTCTTTCCAAAACTCTTGCATTCACCTCCCTAACAACCCCATCCGTATACAAATTAAACAACTATGGAGACATTCCACATCCCTGCGGCAAACCTACATTCACTACACGTACACATGCCTTACATCCTTGATAAAAACTTTTCACTGCTTCTGACAACTTGCCTCTGACACCATGTATTCTTAATACCTTCCACAGAGCATCTCTATCAACTTTATCATAAAATATAAGTAAATATATTTAGTTTACAATGAGAATGTTGTACTTTTTGTTCTATGGTCAACATTTTTAGGATATTATATTTTGTGTGTACCATATTGATAACCATTTTTTTTTTTAAGTACATAGCCCCAGGACCCTGTTTATGGAACTCCTACAACGTCAAGGCTGTGCTGCATCCAGCTGCAGGAAAATAATAGGCTTTGTAGGAGTGAGAATTTCCTTGACAGGATTGTTCTCTTTTTCATACACTGAGGGTGATGCATCTTTATTGAAGATGATTTTTCACTTGCCAGTGGCTACAGTTAGTGAAAGTCACCTTCACTGAGACCGTATCATTTGTTGAGAAAGGGAGTCTAGTATTCTTGAAAAACTCGTTGCTCCAAAGGAGACCATCTTTTTCATGCTAGTGCAGCTTTGGAGCTGTAAGAGCTCCTGGAAAAGGGATCCTGGGATGATTGTACTTGGATGAATACATACATGAATATTTTTTTTTGCTTTTTCTTGTTTGTTCACTCTTTCCTGCATTAGTGAGTGCCAGGAACAGAGAAAGTGCCTCATTTGCTCGCTTCCTCCCTCTTTCTTGTATACTGCACATAAACCACAGTTTTCTGTCCACAGTCAGACTACACAGACCTTTCTGTGATTTCCGTTGACCCTTTCATATACCCTGGGTCAGTTCATTGATAGCACAGTACCCCCAGTATACCACATCATTCAAATTTGCTCTATCCCATGCACACTTTACACCCTTCTGCAAGTTCAGTGTCCAAGTACTCAAAACTTTTTCCACACTATCCTTCCATCTCCAATTTAGTCTCCCCTTCTTATCTTACACATATACCCTCTTTGCAGAACTTTCACTTCCCCATGAAGAGATAAATACACAATCACCACTGGAAAGAGAAAATGAAAATGGTAAATTTTTCTTTTTCTAGTGGTGATTGTAATTATAACCTCTTTGTTAACCTCTCCTCATTCACCCTCTCCATATGTCTTAATTACTTCAGTACCCCTCCTTCAGCATTATAATTAAATCTTTTTCACCTTAGCATTTTGTACATGATCTGCTCTTCTGACACCACATTTTGTCCACAAGCATTTTTTCTCGGTCTGTGTTTGAAGTCATGATTATAAAGATTATTGAAGCTAACACCATTCCTTATATTATATGGGAGGGTATTGATTGAGAGGGTGAAGGCATGTACAGTGCATCAGATTGGGGAAGAGCAGTGTGGTGTCAGAAGTGGTAGAGGATGTGTGGATCAGGTGTTTGCTTTGAAGAATGTATGTGAGAAATACTTAGAAAAGCAAATGGATTTGTATGTAGCATTTATGGATCTGGAGAAGGCATATGATAGAGTTGATAGAGATGCTCTGTGGAAGGTATTAAGAATATATGGTGTGGGAGGCAAGTTGTTAGAAGCAGTGAAAAGTTTTTATCGAGGATGTAAGGCATGTGTACGTGTAGGAAGAGAGGAAAGTGATTGGTTCTCAGTGAATGTAGGTTTGTGGCAGGGGTGTGTGATGTCTCCATGGTTGTTTAATTTGTTTATGGATGGGGTTGTTAGGGAGGTGAATGCAAGAGTTTTGGAAAGAGGGGCAAGTATGAAGTCTGTTGGGGATGAGAGAGCTTGGGAAGTGAGTCAGTTGTTGTTCGCTGATGATACAGCGCTGGTGGCTGATTCATGTGAGAAACTGCAGAAGCTGGTGACTGAGTTTGGTAAAGTGTGTGAAAGAAGAAAGTTAAGAATAAATGTGAATAAGAGCAAGGTTATTAGGTACAGTAGGGTTGAGGGTCAAGTCAATTGGGAGGTGAGTTTGAATGGAGAAAAACTGGAGGAAGTAAAGTGTTTTAGATATCTGGGAGTGGATCTGGCAGCGGATGGAACCATGGAAGCGGAAGTGGATCATAGGATGGGGGAGGGGGCGAAAATTCTGAGAGCCTTGAAGAATGTGTGGAAGTCGAGAACATTATCTCGGAAAGCAAAAATGGGTATGTTTGAAGGAATAGTGGTTCCAACAATGTTGTATGGTTGCGAGGCGTGGGCTATGGATAGAGTGGTGCGCAGGAGGATGGATGTGCTGGAAATGAGATGTTTGAGGACAATGTGTGGTGTGAGGTGGTTTGATCGAGTAAGTAACGTAAGGGTAAGAGAGATGTGTGGAAATAAAAAGAGCGTGGTTGAGAGAGCAGAAGAGGGTGTTTTGAAATGGTTTGGGCACATGGAGAGAATGAGTGAGGAAAGATTGACCAAGAGGATATATGTGTCGGAGGTGGAGGGAACGAGGAGAAGCAGGAGACCAAATTGGAGGTGGAAAGATGGAGTGAAAAAGATTTTGTGTGATCGGGGCCTGAACATGCAGGAGGGTGAAAGGAGGGCAAGGAATAGAGTGAATTGGAGCGATGTGTTATACCGGGGTTGACGTGCTGTCAGTGGATTGAATCAGGGCATGTGAACCGTCTGGGGTAAACCATGGAAAGCTGTGTAGGTATGTATATTTGCGTGTGTGGACGTATGTATATACATGTGTATGGGGGTGGGTTGGGCCATTTCTTTCGTCTGTTTCCTTGCGCTACCTCGCAAACGCGGGAGACAGCGACAAATCAAAAAAAAAAAAAAAAAAAAAAAAAAACACCATTCCTTGTGATACACCCAATAGAATGTCTTTTTCATTAGACATGGTTCCATTTTCACCAGTCTGAAATATTCGTTGGATTCATTTGTCTTTTATTGCTTTAAAGAAATGAATAGATATTTTGAGAAAATTGATTACTGCTGGGTATGTTTTGGTGGAGGATATTAGAGGAATGAATGGGAATTTGATGCAGTGGAGGTGTTTTGTGTATGGAGATTTTATACACGGAGACAGTGGTCTCATTTGGCAGATCAACTTAGAACATAGTGAAAATATGAGAAATATATTGAGTGTGGAAGGTCATGTTTCTTTTTTAAAGCAGTGGACATGAGTTAAGAATGATTATTGTCTTTGGAGGCTGTATGCATATGATGCACTCTGTCATACTGGTAATGGAATAATGATAATAGATATATATTTTTGTCTGATCATTATCTTCTGGAGGCTAAGGTGAAGATTTGTATGGGTTTTCAGAAAAGAAGAGTGAATGTTGGGGTGAAGAGGGTGGTGAGAGTAAGTGAGCTTGGGAAGGAGACTTGTGTGAGGAAGTACCAGGAGAGATTGAGTACAGAATGGAAAAAGGTGAGAACAATGGAAGTAAGGGGAGTGGGGAAGGAATGGGATGTATTTAGGGAATCGGTGATGGATTGCGCAAAAGATGCTTGTGGCATGAGAAGAGTGGGAGGTGGGTTGATTAGAAAGGGTAGTGAGTGGTGGGATGAAGAAGTAAGATTATTTGTGAAAGAGAAGAGAGAGGTATTTGGAAGATTTTTGCAGGGAAAAAATGCAATTGAGTGGGAGATGTATAAAAGAAAGAGACAGGAGGTCAAGAGAAAGGTGCAAGAGGTGAAAAAGAGGGCAAATGAGAGTTGGGGTGAGAGAGTATCATTAAATTTTAGGGAGAATAAAAAGATGTTCTGGAAGGAGGTAAATAAAGTGCTTAAGACAAGGGAGCAAATGGGAACTTCAGTGAAGGGCGCAAATGGGGAGGTGATAACAAGTAGTGGTGATGTGAGAAGGAGATGGAGTGAGTATTTTGAAGGTTTGTTGAATGTGTTTGATGATATAGTGGCAGATATAGGGTGTTTTGGTCGAGGTGGTGTGCAAAGTGAGAGGGTTAGGGAAAATGATTTGGTAAACAGAGAAGAGGTAGTAAAAGCTTTGTGGAAGATGAAAGCCAGCAAGGCAGCAGGTTTAGATGGTATTGCAGTGGAATTTATTAAAAAAGGGGGTGACTATATTATTGACTGGTTGGTAAGGTTATTTAATGTATGTATGACTCATGGCGAGGTGCCTGAGGATTGGCGGAATGCGTTCATAGTGCCATTGTACAAAGGCAAAGGGGATAAGAGTGAGTGCTCAAATTACAGAGGTATAAGTTTGTTGAGTATTCCTGGTAAATTATATGGGAGGGTATTGATTGAGAGGGTGAAGGCATGTACAGAGCATGAGATTGGGGAAGAGCATTGTGGTTTCAGAAGTGGTAGAGGATGTGTGGATCAGGTGTTTGCTTTGAAGAATGTATGTGAGAAAATCTTAGAAAAGCAAATGGATTTGTATGTAGCATTGATGGATCTGGAGAAGGCATATGATAGAGGTGATAGAGATGCTCTGTGGAAGGTATTAAGAATATATGGTGTGGGAGGCAAGTTGTTAGAAGCAGTGAAAAGTTTTTATCGAGGATGTAAGGCATGTGTACGTGTAGGAAGAGAGGAAAGTGATTGGTTCTCAGTGAATGTAGGTTTGCGGCAGGGGTGTGTGATGTTTCCATGGTTGTTTAATTTGTTTATGGATGGGGTTGTTAGGGAGGTGAATGCAAGAGTTTTGGAAAGAGGGGCAAGTATGAAGTCTGTTGTGGATGAGATAGCTTGGGAAGTGAGTCAGTTGTTGTTCGCTGATGATACAGCGCTGGTGGCTGATTCATGTGAGAAACTGCAGAAGCTGGTGACTGAGTTTGGTAAAGTGTGTGAAAGAAGAAAGTTAAGAGTAAATGTGAATAAGAGCAAGGTTATTCTGTACAGTAGGGTTGAGGGTCAAGTCAATTGGGAGGTAAGTTTGAATGGAGAAAAAGTGGAGGAAGTAAAGTGTTTTAGATATCTGGGAGTGGATCTGGCAGTGTATGGAACCATGGAAGCGGAAGTGGATCATAGGGTGGGGGAGGGGGCGAAAATTCTGAGAGCCTTGAAGAATGTGTGGTAGTCGAGAACATTATCTCGGAAAGCAAAAATGGGTATGTTTGAAGGAATAGTGGTTCCAACAATGTTGTATGGTTGCGAGGCGTGGGCTATGGATAGAGTTGTGCACAGGAGGATGGATGTGCTGGAAATGAGATGTTTGAGGACAACGTGTGGTGTGAGGTGGTTTGATCGAGTAAGTAATGTAAGGGTAAGAGAGATGTGTGGAAATAAAAAGATCATGGTTGAGAGAGCAGAAGAGGGTGTTTTGAAATGGTTTGGGCACATGGAGAGAATGAGTGAGGAAAGATTGACCAAGAGGATATATGTGTCGGAGGTGGAGGGAACGAGGAGAAGTGGGAGACCAAATTGGAGGTGGAAAGATGGAGTGAAAAAGATTTTGTGTGATCGGGGCCTGAACATGCAGGAGGGTGAGAGGAGGGCAAGGAATAGAGTGAATTGGATCGATGTGGTATACCGGGGTTGACGTGCTGTCAGTGGATTGAATCGGGGCATGTGAAGCGTCTGGGGTAAACCATGGAAAGCTGTGTAGGTATGTATATTTGCGTGTGTGGATGTATGTATATACATATGTATGGTGGTGGGTTGGGCCTTTCTTTCGTCTGTTTCCTTGCGCTACCTCGCAAATGCGGGAGACAGCGACAAAGCAAAAAAAAAAGAAAAAAAAAATTTGATACATTAATTTTGATTCTTTTTTGGAAGACTGATAATGATGATGTTTCTCTTCAGGTAAGGGTAGAGGGTTGAAGTTGAACAGCTTGATTGACATGGCAGCACAGATTGCGGCGGGCATGGCATATCTAGAATCCCAAAACTACATCCATCGTGACTTAGCAGCAAGAAATGTCTTAGTGGGTGATAACAATATTGTCAAGATAGCTGATTTTGGCCTTGCCCGACTTATTAAGGTGAGTTCCTTGTATGTTATGTTGGTGATGATAGGAATTGCTAATAGTTGGGGTGAATGTAGTAATTTTCATGCTCATAACATAATTTTGTTTGCATTTATGGATATGATTTGTTCATTTGTGAGAAGTTGTGGATGAGGTAGGGAAATTCTGTCTAGCATAGTAGTTTGAAGTATCTTAGGAGGCACAGGATATTTGAGAATTAGGAAGGTAAATTTGATAAAGTCCCAGGGGGTTGTGTACAAATTGAAAAGTATCTAGAATTTAGATATTTTTGTAACAAACTGTTTTGCACCTATTAGTTGTCACTGCTTACTGCAGGAAATCACTTGTACTGACAGAACTAACCATAAAAAGTGTTCAGAAATTTAGGAGATAAGCATGGGCAGCTACAGCTTCCAGATTGCTAGTTAGAATTGTTTCTTACTAATTGAAATCTAATGCTTATGTCCCACACTCACAGTTCATGTTCTGTACAGTATGTATCATAAAGGAGCAGCTTCTTAGACCAGATGTTGGAATGAGACATTGGACATTTGGTGTGAATTATATTTTCTTAGCATTACCATTTTCACAATAAGCGTGGCAGTTGCATAATCTGCTGCAAACATTAAAGTCTGTGCTAAAACTGTCAAATATGTTATTTTTTGAATTCATATGTACTTTTTCCTTTGATGAATTTGGGTACCTGTCGCAGAATCTTGTGCAGATGCCTTGATTTTTGCATATTTCGTATTGCTTTCGTGGAGCCTTCCTGTCACTTTCATATTTCTGTCAGTACATAGAAGCTTCTGATAACACTTTGCATAATTGGATTTTGCAGAAAGCCAAAAAGGAATTATTATAATATTTATAATGATTATAGTAGTTATGATAATTATGATATTAACAGTGACAAAAGTAATTATTGAGCTCAAAATATATCCTTTTTTGAAAAGAATGAGTGTTTGATTTTGGATGTTATGGCTGAATATCGATAAAGATTTCAGGGAGGTAGGAGAATATGTCAGTTATGAAATGCTGTTTCTTTTAGTCAGCTATGACCCAGAAACAGTCCTATAAATACTGGGCTTTCATACTTTCATGTATTACCATTAATGATTAGCATTTTTTAGCTGAAAAAAAATTCAAGAAGTGAATCACTGTACCAGTGTGTGTGCCTGAAATTTATGTTTATGAATATTTTTGTTCTTACTAATTAGGACACTGCAGACTTCTTTTTGAAATCATAATTTTTACCAACATTCATCGGTTGGTATCACTGATGAAAAAAGAGAAACTTTGACATGTGTATTTATTAAATTTAATGTCAGAGAGTTTTTAATGAGACTTAAAAAGATGTAAAGTCTCTTCGTAGATCTTGGCTTAGAAAGTTTGCTTCCTTATAGATTTACAGTCATGGTATGATTGCTGATGTATTGTGTTGCTAATACTTGCTTTGTTGCTTTGGATACTGAATAAGAATATTTTGTATTGTATTTGTTCAAAATTGGTTCAGGATGTGAATAAATGATTTGAGGCTTTATGTATGTGATCCCTCCCATGGAATTGGAAATTGAGTTTCAGTAAAGTGATAAATAGAATAGATATTTGTTTTTTGTAAGACATTTATTGTTCAGATATCAGGAGTTTATATCTGGAATTTGTTAAGAGAATCACATTAGCAGATGCATGAGAGCATTAGCAAGGCTTGAACAGTTAAAGGATATGGCATCAGTTGAGGACATTTTAAATATTCTTGCTTTTTTATCTTAATTGCAATATGTAGTCAGTTATATTTAGATATATGACTAAAGGTTTTTGATAAGAAAACATACTTATTCTTGTGTTAGATATATAACTGAGGGTTTCTTGGTAAGGAAATTTACTTGTTCTTCTGTTACTTGTGAACTTGTAGTGTGATTTTTTGTTTAATCACATTTTGTTTTGTCACTTTGTCACTGAAATGCTTACATATCTGATGGATGGGTATTTTATATGAATAGAAAGGTTACTTTATTCATTGAGTTTTTAGCAAATGTGCCTTAAACAGAAAGCTTGGTGTTAAATTGATATTTTGAGCTGCATTGGGTGTGGAACATGAGAGACGACATGGGACATGGATTAGGAGTGGAGCTATGGGGTGTAGATCAAGAAATGTGCAGGGTGCATATGTCTGGGAATAGTGGTTCTAATTATTTTGTGTGGTTGCGAGGCATGGGTTATAGATAGGGTTGTGTGGAGGAGGGTGGATGTGTTAGAAATGAAAAGTTTGGGGACAATATGTGGTGTGAAGTGGTTTGATTAAGTAATGAAAGGGTAAGAGAGATGTGTGGTAATAAAAGGAGTGTGATTGAGAGAGCAGAGAGTGTATTGAAATGGTTTGGTGACATGGAGAGAATGAGTGAGGAAAGATTGACAAAGAGGATATATATGAGTCAGAGGTAGAGGGAATGAGGAGAAGCGGGAGTGTGAACGAATGTGGCCTTTGTTGTCTTTTCCTAGCTCTACCTCACTTGCACGCGAGCGGGGGGGGGGAGGAGGGTGCTATTTCATGTGTGGCGGGATGGCGATGGAAATGGATAAAGGCAGATAGTATGAGTATGTACATGTGTATATATGTATATGTCTGTGTATGTATATGTATGGCTATGTTTGAAGGAATAGTGGTTCCAACAATGTTGTATGGTTGCGAGGTGTGGGCTATGGATAGAGTTGTGCGCAGGAGGGTGGATGTGCTGGGAATGAGATGTTTGAGGACAATATGTGGTGTGAGGTGGTTTGATCGAGTAAGGAATGTAAGGGTAAGAGAGATGTGTGGAAATGAAAAGAGCGTGGTTGAGAGAGCAGAAGAGGGTGTTTTGAAATGGTTTGGGCACATGGAGAGAATGAGTGAGGAAAGATGACCAAGAGGATATATGTGGAGGTGGAGGAACGAGGAGAAGTGGGAGACCAAATTGGAGGTGGAAAGATGGAGTGAAAAAGCTTTTGAGTGATCGGGGCCTCAACATGCAGGAGGGTGAAAGGCGGGCAAGGAATAGAGTGAATTGGATCGATGTGGTATACCAGGATCGACGTGCTGTCAATGGATTGAATCAGGGCATGTGAAGCATCTGGGGTTAACCATGGAAAGTTGTGTGGGGCCTGGATGTGGAAAGGGAGCTGTGGTTTTGGGCATTATTGCATGACAGCTAGAGACTGAGTGTGAACGAATGGGGCCTTTGTTGTCTTTTCCTAGCACTACCTCGCACACATGAGGGGAAAGGGGGATGTTATTCCATGTGTGGCGAGGTGGCGATGGGAATGAATAAAGGCAGACAGTGTGAATTGTGTGCATGTGTATATATGTATGTGTCTGTGTGTGTATATATATGTGTACATTGAGATGTATGGGTATGTATATTTGCGTGTGTGGACGTGTATGTATATACATGTGTATGGGGGTGGGTTGGGCCATTTCTTTCGTCTGTTTCCTTGCACTACCTCGCAAACGCGGGAGACAGCGACAAAGCAAAATAAATAAAATAAGTACATTGAAATGTTCTTCAAAGCGAACACCGGATCCACACATCCTCTACCACTTCTGAAACCACACTGCTCTTCCCCAGTCTGATGCTCTGTACATGCCTTCACCCTCTCAATCAATACCCTTGCATATAATTTCCAAGGAATACTCAACAAACTTATACCTCTGTAATTTGAGCACTCACTTTTATCCCTTTTGCCTTTGTACAGTGGCACTATGCAAGCATTCCACCAATCCTCAGGCACCTCACCATGAGTCATACTTACATTGAATAGCCTTACCAACCAGTCAACAATACAGTAACCACCTTTTTTAATAAATTCCCCTGCAATACCATCCAAACCCGCTGCCTTGCCGGCTTTCATCTTCCGCACACCACCTTGCCCAAAACACCCTATATCTGCCACTCTATCATCAAACACTTTCAACAAACCTTCAAAATACTCACTCCATCTCCTCACATCACCACTACTTGTTCGCTTTGAAGAATATATGTGAGAAATACTTAGAAAAGCAAATGGATTTGTATGTAGCATTTATGAATCTGGAGAAGGCATATGATAGAGTTGATAGAGATGCTCTTTGGAAGGTATTAAGAATATATGGTGTGGGAGGCAAGTTGTTAGAAGCAGTGAAAAGTTTTTATCAAGGATGTAAGGTATGTGTACGTGTAGGAAGAGAGGAAAGTGATTGGTTCTCAGTGAATGTAGGTTTGCGGCAGGGGCGTGTGATGTCTCCATGGTTGTTTAATTTGTTTATGGATGGGGTTGTTAGGGAGGTGAATGCAAGAGTTTTGGAAAGAGGGGCAAGTATGCAGTCTGTTGTGGATGAGAGAGCTTGGGAAGTGAGTCAGTTGTTGTTCGCTGATGATATAGCGCTGGTGGCTGATTTATGTGAGAAATTGCTGAAGCTGGTGACTGAATTTTGGTAAAGTGTGTGAAAGAAGGAAGCTGAGAGTAAATGTGAATAAGAGCAAGGTTATTAGGTACAGTAGGGTTGAGGGACAAGTCAATTGGGAGGTAAGTTTGAATGGAGAAAAACTGGAGGAAGTGAAGTGTTTTAAATATCTGTGAGTGGATTTGGCAGTGGATGTAACCATGGAAGCGGAAGTGAATCATAGGGTGGGGGAGGGGGCGAAAGCTCTGGGAGTGTTGAAGAATGTGTGGAAGTCGAGAACATTATCTTGGAAAGCAAAAATGGGTATGTTTGAAGGAATAGTGGTTCCATCAGTGTTATATGGTTGCGAGGCGTGGGCTATAGATAGAGTTGTGCGGAGGAGGGTGGATGTGCTGGAAATTATATGTTTGAGGACAGTATGTGGTGTGAGGTGGTTTGATCGAGTAAGTAGTAATAGGGTAAGAGAGATGTGTGGTAATAAAAAGAGTGTGGTTGAGAGAGCAGAAGAGGGTGTTTTGAAATGGTTTGGTCACATGGAGAGAATGAGTGAGGAAAGATTGACCAAGAGGATATATGTGTCAGAGGTGGAGGGAATGAGGAGAAGTGGAAGACCAAATTGGAGGTGGAAAGATGGAGTGAAAAAGATTCTGAGTGATTGGGGCCTGAACATGCAGGAGGGTGAAAGGTGTGCAAGGAATAGAGTGAATTGGAATGTTGTTGTATACCGGGGTCGACGTGCTGTCAATGAATTGAACCAGGGCATGTGAAGCGTCTTGGGTAAATCATGGAAAGTTCTGTGGGGCCTGGATGTGGAAAGGGACCTGTGGTTTCGTTGCATTATTACATGACAGCTAGGGACTTAGTGTGAATGAATGTGGCCTTTGTTGTCTTTTCCTAGCACTACCTCGCACACATGAGGGGGGAGGGGTTTTTATTTCATGTGTGGCGGGGTGGCGATGGGAATGAATAAAGGCAGCCATTATGAATTATGTACATGTGTATATATGTATATGTCTGTGTGTGTATATATATGTATACGTTGAGATGTATAGGTATGTATATTTGCGTGTGTGGACGTGTATGTATATACATGTGTATGTGGGTGGGTTGGGCCATTCTTTTGTCTGTTTCCTTGCGCTACCTCGCTAACGCGGGAGACAGCGACAAAGCAAAATAAATAAATAATAAAATAAAAATACATTAAAATGTATAGATATGTATATGTGTGTATGTGGGTGGGTTGGGCCATTACTTTATCTATTTCCTTGCACTACCTCGTTAATGCAGGAGACGGTGATTAAGTATAATGATAATAATAGTATTTTTTTATTTTTTTATTATACTTTGTCGCTGTCTCCCGCGTTTGCGAGGTAGCGCAAGGAAACAGACGAAAGAAATGGCCCAACCCCCCCCATACACATGTATATACATACGTCCACACACGCAAATATACATACCTACACAGCTTTCCATGGTTTACCCCAGACGCTTCACATGCCTTGATTCAATCCACTGACAGCACGTCAACCCCAGTATACCACATCGCTCCAATTCACTCTATTCCTTGCCCTCCTTTCACCCTCCTGCATGTTCAGGCCCCGATCACACAAAATC